>NC_056597.1:12073990-12090936 GCF_018340385.1 Cyprinus carpio
AATTAATGCCACCTCTGAGTCTTCTCAAAAAGCCTGTATCTAATCCTTAATGCAACAGAAAAGTTCTGTGCCTTGCAAAGATGAAATGTTGATGCTGATTTCATTTGACTGGTAATTTATTCTTCTTGATTGTATATTATTATTTTAATAAAATGTATTGTTTAATTAACATTTTTGATAAAAGTTTATAAATCTAAATTACAAAGATAATTTCTAATTAAATACATGCCAAAAGGCAAGACTTGCCATAAAATTTCGGATTTAACCGTTTGCTAATAATTTCAAATTTGCACTCATTCGGAGTATTCGATTCAATCTATTCCCTATATTATATTTGTAAGTGCTTATTGTAAAAAAAAAAAAAAAAAAAAAATTCAGGTATTACTTTTGAGTATGATTTCATGTTTTCTTATTTATTATGTTTTTAAAAAGGAAGAAAAAGTAACCCTCAAAAGATCTTTTAGAGGTCAATATACGCTCTAATTGTCAGTTAAATGTGAAAAGCGAAACAAATGTAGGCTTTAAAAATTAATATTTAATTTAGAATTACACATATAGTTTTTGTTTCAAAGCTGCTCTGAATTCGACCTACTATTTACAGACTAAAACAGTTTGGTTATCAGAACTTCTTCAAAAGATCTTCCTATGTTACTCAAACGACAATAAAGCCATAAGGTTTGAAACAACATCGGGATCGTGAGTAAATGTACAAGTAATACACAGGAAATAAATTGTTGGAAACTATCCCCAACTATTGCTTTTTTAAAGAAAGATAGCCGATCAAACTATATAACATAATAAAATATAATTTATTTCTTATTAAGTAACTATTGTATAATAAAAAAATCATTCAAAGTAACTGCACTCATTCGTGCGTGGTGTGATAACTTTATGAGACAACAGCTCAATTCGGGGCATTTTTCCCCTTATATCTAGAATTGTAAGGGCGTCTTGCATCTCGCGCTCTTGCAAACTGTATGATCTGAGCTTTGTAGTAGGTCCTCGTAGCCATGACGAGAGTATGGTCCATGTAGATGAGCAAAGAATCTGCATCTTAAGTGGTGTGTGGGTGTTATTTTAAAGTGTGGTGGCGTCGGCTTTAACTTATCGCCTAAGGCGCTTATTAATGCCTGGAAGAGTTAAAAATGCGTTTTACTATTAATACGGCGTAAAAAGCACGGCAAATCTGAAACCATTTGGCTTTCCTATTTTAGTCGTGTGCATGAAAATGCAGTTTTTTACGCCGTTCATGTTGCCACATGAAGGTGTAAAAACACGTTTTGGTGCAAGAGGCGCCGTCGCGTAAGTTACGGTTTTGTTGTGTGCGAATAGTTTATAATACGCCCCGACACTGATCTACAGCCAGTACGTTTGAACGGTTTCAAACACAAGCGTCAATTTGAAATGCTGCCTCATTACAACGCTTGGCCGGTCCCGAATTATTTTATATTTTGCCTGGTTGAAATTTTTATTTTGAGCAAATTTGAGTCTCTGACATGTCAACGGAGAACAAAATAAACTGGAAGTAGAACACAGGGTTTCAGATGTGATCTGCGAGAGTTCTGCAAACAAAGGGGCAAAATCACGGATAAGAAAAATTACTTCGTTATGACTCTTTATTTAGTATTATCTTTATAAATCTTATTACCTTTCAAAAAAAATAGTAAAGTATAACGTACCCAGAGTTTATAAAATGGGGTAAATTTTTGTACATGTAACCTGCAGAATATAAATATGTCTGTGTATTTTTGCATTCTGTATCACAGATGCTAAAGTTAAATGCTCATCTGATGTTGTGTGATGCTGGTAATTTGTTAATGTCTGTCTTTTAGAGATTTTTCACATTTTTTCTGATGTGAATGCCATGCATTAGGTGTGTTATATTGTTAATCGTACAATAGCTACTCACAGATACATCTGTTATGTGTTTTTGGTAATCGTAAATGTACAGTGACAATTTAAAGGAATTAAAGATTGTTTAAAAAAGCAGGGGTTTTCAAAGTCGTGGAGCAATGAGATACAAATAGTGGTACTTAGGTTTCTCTAGTGGTCAGCAGAGGAAATCCACTTAACATTAAACAAATTAATGTTAATACATTTTAAATTTGATCTTGATTTGAGGTACAACATTGTTTTTTGGGGTTGGTGTTGTGGTTTTACTTGTAAGTTACAGGACAGTTTTTACTTTCACTGCTTGGTACAACATTTTTAATTTAAGCATTTTTTTTTTTTTCCATTTAACCTGTACTGTCAGCACAATCCAGTGTTAATGTTTTAAACTGTGTATTTCCAATGTTCGAAGGGGTGGCCAACAATAAATATTTTATTAGGAATTAAAAACGCCTCGTTGTAAAAAAACTGTGGAGAGCTGGAGCTGATATGTTAGGCCCTACTATGCTGCCTGAAATGTAATGTTGGTCATTATGGTGGTACTTAGAGAGTCAAATACTTTATGAAGTGGTTTGGTATAAAAAGTTTGAGCACCAATGGGTGTATTTAAAGAAAATGTTATACAAGAACATCACTGCTTTTTTTTAGAACTTTTCAGTCCGACACTTGTCTCTCTGTCGCCCCTTGTAGACGTGCGATAAAGGATCCGGCTTATTATGGGCAAATTGCAATGAATCTGCTGCACTGTCACGTCGGTGAGAGCATGTATGATATACCTTTTGTGATTAGGTTGTGATTTCTACTTGGTTTTAATAAAACTGTACTTCATTTTGATTTGACTTGTTTTACAACAGACACCGTTATAGTTTGTATTCTTATTAAAAACTATGAGAACCATGCTTGTGAAAATAATTTGCTAATATTGCAAACTTTCATCTGAACACATTAAATAAGTGTTTAATGAATAGTGTTGGCACTTGGTTTCCAACCCCACTGTTCTTGGAACTGTTAAAGCGAAAATTTTGTATGTGATTTGTTTTGCATTCAGTGTTCAGTTAAAAATATTTCACACTATCAAAGTTGATATTTTCTGAGTATTTAGTACAGGGACCATACAGTAAAGCACACAGGGGAGCAGAAAGTGGATGGGAGGGCATCAGAAAAGAAAAAATAAAAAACAACACCTTAGAGCTGGGAACTCTTTCAAGGATCACCCAAAAGCAAAACAAGGCATATAAACAAGGCTGTTGGTTCTACAATTTTATCAGAATTTTGAAGAAAACCATTTCTACTTAAAATACTCAAATGAAGGTCATTCAAGGCAGGGTTTTTTTCTGCATAACGAATTTCGAGGCGACTGTCTCTTTGTCAAATTTAGTGCCACCTCAGATCACAGAAAGCGTCAACCCTGCTCCTATACCCCTTTACCACCGACACGGTTTCTGTTGCAGGTTCCATTCTCTAAAACTGTTCACCATTTTCACTGCACAAATGTACAAATCTCTTGAAATGAGACACATTAGTAAAACATGGTTACATATAAATCCTATAGGTTTTTCACCAAAATACTAGATCGACTGGTTTCAGTCAAAAAAGCTACAAAGGGTTTCTAAGTACAGGGCTTTCTATGCAAGTACAGCGCACAATATGCAAGGTTTCTTTCTTTTTTTAGTCTTTAAATATTGTATTTGGATTGGTTCTTCTACAGGTTTTTAACAAACATCCACTGCCTAAAACACTACCAAGGTAAACGTTTGGGATTATATTCATCTGTTTTATTTACAGAAATGTTTCCAAAATAAAACTTGTTTTAACAAAATTGAGCATGTGGGTAGTTTATTGAAGTTGGGTTGTAAAGCCATTGCTGCCAGTGATTTGATTTTTAACCTTTATGAATGGGTTAGGTGTTGACATCTAAATGTAAAAACTAGGTGTCTAATTGAACGACAGGTGTGTATTCATACACTGTTGAAAGGTACTACGGTGAAACAACGTCACAATATCAACGTTAACCAATCTGCAAAATCATAAACATAATCCAATGTTGATTGAGACATGGAACCCGACGCTGATGACACCGGTTAATCAACGTTGAAATGCCGGGGGCTAGACCTGCTAAGAGCCGAAACACATGAACCAGCGATCGGTGCGGTTTGGGAGTCGGGCACTTTAACAAGCAGGCTATCAACAGGCTGATATGATGCGCAGCTTTTAAACACGTTACTTACTAGGGACATTTTCTCATTTTGGAAACAATACTCAAAGTTGTGTCCTGTTATTTACAAACGCAGTAGTAAACATACCGTGTCTGTGTAAATAAGTTGAATACATAAAATGGGGAAGGTAGGAACAATTGCTGAACATGAAGCTAACTTAGCAATAAGCCTACATTAAACTATGAAATGAAGAGGTGCAATCTTTAATAATATGTATTAATGTTAGTAGAGATGAAAATATCCCAAAACTGTAATATGGGACGGTTGATATGTAAATATATCCTATTAATATCATTTGGCTAAAAGATCAAATGTCGGAACTCAATTAGTCAATGGATAACTGTTTTAGTTTACAATTGATGGGGGAAAAGCCGTTCAAACCGAGCGGCAAACCTCCCTCTCTCTCTCGTGAAGCCAATAAGGAAAGTGACTAAACTTGCATTCATCGGACTGGACGCTTGAGGCTGGCTGCCAAAGGGAGTCAGTCCCATAGACTCCCCTATGATAAAATGCCCAACTTTACAGCAGACGAAAAAAACATGTTTACAGCCTGGTGCAAAGAATGATTTTGGTCTATATTGCTAATTTTTGCCCTTCATTGACACTGTGAGGGGGGTGAATTTTTTTATAACTCATCCGTTTAAATTATATAACTAAGCTACTTAAAGTTCTCGCGCAGTAATGTAAGAGCGTGGCCACTGGACTTGAGTGACAGGTGGATGGCCGCTGCTGACAATGCCGTCGGCGCTAGGTGGGGACGATGGCTTCAGCAACCATGCTCCCGCCGATTTTTGCCCATTTCGATTTTTCCGGGAGAGTCGCGCGGTGACGCGCTGCCAAGATGGAGGACGAGCCCACTCTGCACACTTTGCAGCTCAAAACCGCTATTGAGGAGTCTATGGGTGACGGTCACTGGACTCACTACGATAAAAAGTAGCCATATTTTTTTACAGTCTATGGTTCAAACGTACATACTGGCTGCGGGGAAATCATGGGTGTGTGGATCATTATACTATTAGCAAAACTGCCTGTAAATGTACATGGTGCACCAAAAACGGTACTGTTTTCATGGCACACTAAAAACAGCAGTTAGACACGGTGTCATTGACGTATTTTACTCCCCGTTTTTTACGGCGTTTGTAATTCACAATGGCGTATTTTGGCTGCAAACCCAATTAAATCTATAGCTCTAATTGCTGACAATTCTGACCTTTGGGCTTGCCATATGCGTGCCACTAGATTCGTCGACCCTGGTATAATTAAATCCGGGACTCCGGTCTTTAAAGGGAAGCTAGCTGTCAATATGCGGTCCTGTCTGCCATTCATGAAAATCTCTCACTGGGCTCGACTAAATCCTTTTCTGTAATGACTAGAATAAGAAGAAATAAATAAACTAAATAAATAAATAACACTTATAATGCTAATGATTATGCGTATATACAGTATAGATACAGTCAGGGGGGGCGGATCTAGAAAACATATTGATGGGGTGGCGAGAAGGGGGCAGGGAATTTTTGAGGGTACTGGCAACACATCTATGGCAGCGCTAAATATATACGGTGTATGATTTAGTCACAGCTACGTCACATGTTTGATGATAAAATAGTATAAAAATGTAAACGCTACAAAAGGGCACAGGCTGCAATTTACAAAGCTTAATCTCATGCAATTAATGGTCTTTGCATTTGAAAACTTATGGCATAAAGGAGAATAAAGTGACCATACCCCATAAGCACCACCACACTCACTGAAATGCATACAGTATGCATCGACATGTAATTAAGAGCATTATGAAAAGACTAATACTAAGCGTTCTCAACATGTCAGTTTATTATAAGAAACACAAGACTTTAACAGCCAATGACATTTACAGCTGGGGAGACTCAACTGTTTTTCTACGTGTTTAGTGGTTAAATCGCCATCTTAACTCAACCAGGTCAAGAGCTACATTTAGCTTTAGAATGGTATATGAATATGGTCCCGTGACAGCGTGGTTATATGTGTAGAAATTTTATTTTGACAGTGTTGTCGTAAAGATCATTGCGCTCGCTGTAGCTTGTGTCATACGAATACGGAGTAGAATGACGATAGTTTTCTCAAATGAAATGGTGCAAATACTCTCATTAGCGTGATGGCGTGCCACAATGTGCACATTAATTTTACTTCTGGGAGAAAACCTCAACAAAAGTTGGCTAACATGGCGGCCGCGTACGTCAAGTCCTGCCATGTAAATAAGGACAAAGCAGTGGTAGCAACAGAACAACAAGTCACAGCCCGAAAAGAAAACATTGTACAACAACCAGCAAACTGACACAGACAGGAATCAAGTCCTTCTCCTTTCTCTTTATTAGAAATTTTTTTCTATTGGTACTTTCGTTTTGCTGTATATAGATATATAGATTCTATATGCTATATACTTTATGTATATTTGTGTTAAATGTCTATTTAAATGTTTCTATGCTTTGGCAATGTAAAGATATTTTTTTACCATGCCAAATAAATGATACTTGCAGATGAATCTGTTACTTTAGCCGCCTTCATGGGAAAACTTGCTAATGTACATTAGCACCATTATTGGGAAAGGCGATTTGCAATGATTAATAAAAAAAAAAATAATAATTATAATAATAAACCTTATATTACTTACTCACTTCTTCTGTAGGTGTTGAAGCTGGATCCACGAATGGACTTCGACGTCCAAACCTAGGACGCATTTAGGGGTAGATTGGGAGCGGGCGCATGCACTTCAAAAAAGCCCTGTCCCAAATGGCACACTCCGGACTTGTGGACTGGAGACTAAGCACGGAGGCCTCCTCGTCCACACTTTAGGTTGGACGTCATGTAGTGCAGACCTAGAGGGCCCTTGGCGCCAGATGTCCACGAGGGGCGACATTGAGAGGTAGTTTTTTGGGATCAGGACTCGATTCGTCACGCCGGAAAAAGAACGGTCTGGTTGTTTTTTGACAGGAGCTGCAGCGCTTCGGGGAATATGCTGCCTATGTTCCATTTGAAAACTAAGATTACAATTTTAACACATCAAATAAACGTACGTGAGCTTTCAGATGAATTTTACAGATTTAAATATAACTATAGGTTTTACATATGGACTCAGTTATAAGCCCTGACATTCGGTTTTATTATAATAATGAATCATAATGGAGGATATTATTTCAACGCGTTATTATTAGTTTTAGCATCAACCACTGGCCACGATGACCAATAATGTTTGTTTAAACTGTAGGTAACAACTGGGAAAATGTACACCTAGGTTCAATAAAACCGTAATTGATGCCTAATCACTTAAATATTTTCTGTCTCAGCCTGTCATCGATCAATGGCTAGTGAGCGAAATCTCCTCCAATCCGTTGCTCTGCTTGCATTTCGCAAAGGATTCCTGGGTAGTTAAAGTGTGCGGAATTCCTGCATCTTATGCGGGCTTCGACCCGCAGGCTGCAGCGAGGACGCTCATCGGATTCACGGAAGACCGCTTCAAGGGTAGTAAAGGGGGCGAGCCTGCTGAGCCCCATTAAGAAGCGTTAAAATGCTGAATGGGCCGGCATACGGACTCGGTGGACGCGCGCGATGAAACGCGCGATATTTAAATCCACAAGACCGAAAGTCCACATGAAGGGCGCCATTTGGCGACCAGGGCCAAAGACACAAGTAAACTGCGGATCAGGTCAACCTCCATGTTTGAAAAAAAACACTGTCGTTCTAGCCGCCACTTTGTTTTGTGGGTGCGCGACGACTACTGGGCGTTACGGTTAATAGCGTGTAAAAGTCAGATCAAGAAAAAGCGATATTTGGCATTCTATCTTGAGCAGTTATTTATCTATCAATGCCATATGAATGAGAATTAATTAATACCATACATAAAATAAGATACTACAAATGTTTGAAAAACGGTTGATAAAAATGGAAAAATGACTTCAAATGGTTGAGTAATATTAAATGCTAGAATTTAAACAATAAAATAAAAAATAAAGTCTGGCTGAAACACTCTTTATATGCACTTAGCATATTACCCATATTTTTCAGTAAATTCACATGGTTATAAAAAACGAAAACTCACTATTTCACGAAAAAAGTTTCACTTTTGCCTTAACAGTACACCAGTCCAGAATGTCCTGTCCCTATGTCAGGTACTGTCCTGATTTTCCATTACAAATATAAAGCTCCAAAACACTCAAATGACTGTTTGTTGTCTTTTTTCTTTCTCTTTGATTTGGAATTACACTCTATCAATGAAACTCCCTGTTTTCTACAGAGTAATTTCAATTCAGCCCATTAATAGGTCCAAGTAACCCAGGATGTGTCCCTCAGCCGAGTTTCAGGACGATCGTGATGTTGCATTACAAAATAAAAGCCATACAAAACTTCATATCACGGACAGTTTTGTCTTGAATTTGGATAGTGTCTAAAAAAAGAAAATCTCTGTTCCCACAAAAAAGGCAATTTACATAATAGTCCACTACCGCGCAGGGTTGGCACTTCAGTCAGTTTCAGGATAGTCTGATTATTACATTACAAAATAAAAGCTGTCCAAAAATTCATATTATGACCAGTTTTGTCTTTGAATTAGGATAGCACTAAAAAGAAAACTCCGTTTCCGCCAGACCAGTTTGCAATTTAGATTACTAATCCAGCACATCCCAGAGTGGTCCCTCCCACAATTCTGTGTAATTACAGATAAAAACAATTTTGTCTGTCAATTCTGATAGGTATTAAAAATAAAAACTCCCTGTTTCCAGTCTGATTACTTTACACTTCAGAGTGATAATACACCTGCTCAGAGGATGTCAACCCACACAATGTCAGGACTATCTGCTGTACAATTTCAAAATAAACGTAGATCTAAAAGCTATTACTCAAACAGTTGACATCATTTTCATTTTTATCAGACCGTTTTTCAAAACATTTGTATTAATTTTGAAATTCATTCATTGATATTCACCTTGTCCTTGCAACGCGGAAGTAGATACGATGACGAAACTTCCTTTATGATGTGTTAAACTTTCATTTCGCTCGCCGTGTAGGGAACGAAGCTTATAGGAGCGATATGATGGCGCACACACATAACACTATAAACACCATGATGGTAAATATTATCACACCCGCGGTGTATGACCCAGGTGGGAGGATGAAATGAAAGAATTGGGCCTGCCGATAAACTTTTAAATATCACGTTTTGGTGCTTGGACGTAGAGGGATCTATGGTAGGATTGATAAAAGCAATGAGGGCACATTTATCAGTAAACGTTACCTGCCACAGCGAGAGGAAAGTCGGCCGAGTGCTGGTACATAAAACAGAAGAAAGCGAAATTCATGATTTTTAAAAGCAGACGGAAATCCCCTCGAGTATGTGATTGCATTTAGGATGTAGGTAACTGGTAAATGATTAAGGTCACCTTTTTCTCTTTCATCGGTGAAATACTTATTGTTTAAAGTAGTAAGGTTTTTTTTTTTTTTGACCCTATCCGTAAACTGCTTACTATATAGTATAGAAGCCCGTTTTCGCCACGGTGAGTAAAAAAAAGATCTTTAAGTCATAATAATGAGAAACTTTCTCCGCAAATATGGCAGAAAATTTCTCGAAAATAATGAGAAACTTTCTCGAAATACTGACTAACATCTAGTAATAATGAGAAAACTTTCCGAAATAATGACTTAAAATCTCGTCAGAATGAGACAAACTTATGTAAAATGAGAAACTTTCTTAAATAAGTAACGCTTGCTTGAGCGTTTGTGGGTGTTTCGGGGCTTTAAACTGAATGTTGTGAGAAATAAAACCCCTCGAATACTGCCGAGCTCTTTTTCCCAAACTTTATTCTCTATTCACCTACTCCTCTCTCTTCTCTTCCGCCTTTTGCCCATCAGGGAATAAAAGTCCTTCATCACAACAGGAAACTTAACATGGGCATTTCTACCCAAAACAAAAGTTGAATTTTTTAACTCTAACACTACTCCCCTTATGAAAAAGAAAGAAAACGTCCTCGTTCCTGAAAAACCACAAAATCATATATTTCTAACAATGAAGCTTCCAGACCTTTGAAGTCCAACACAAAACACATTAAGGTACAAAAAAAAAAAAAAAAAAAAAATACAATTCCAAAGTTTAAACAACATAAAATTTACAAAATACAAATAACTTGAATGGTTCTGTTTGTTAACCTCACTTGGACATTTCCACTGTGTTTCATCAACACTTCAAAAAGCCATGAATGTATTAGCAAATGGGAAGGAAAAAAAAAACACTATAGGAGATAAATAAGACTTATAATTCCCGTATAAACGTAGTGGAGACGCACAGAGATTTTCAAACAGGATATTTCTACTGGCAATTTAGCTCTAGAACCCTAAGCAGTTCATTTTGAACAGAAGGTAATGTACCATCCCTCTCCAGGGGCGGACTTACCCATTAGGCAAAGGTAGGCAACTGCCTTAGGCCCCCAAAAGCCAAGGGCCCCCTAAAATGCATTCAATGTCCTATACGAATTTTCTTTAAGTTGCGGATACGTGGAATGGTTGTTGTGTACGGTGCTTTAGTTACCACGGCAACCACCTCTGTCCGAGTTGAATGTGCTTCTTGTGTATCTTGCTGTAGCAAATGAAATATTAGGATCTGAGCTGACTGCTGCACAAGCGCAAGGTCTCTCTTTTCCCAGCGCATGCGCACACATCTCTCTCTCCTCTGCTTCTGCTCTGTTTCGCGAGCGGTGGAAAGGAGCCCGTGCTTTCAGTTAAAACACAGATATGTTGCTCTCTAAATTTCATGCAGTATATCCGAAATCACAGCACAGCCTACTGGCCTTTATCTCATGTGTATCTTATTTGTTTTTTATAATCAACGCCAGCATTATTAAAAATCCGGATTTTTTGTGCAGATTAACATCTTGGAAGGGAGAGCTGGTAGTCTTAATGGTTCGCGTTTCAGTCACTATTCCATATTCAGTCCGGTTGTTGTCTGACAACAGAAAATAGTACAGAATGTATCACATGTATCAGTTTTCATTTTCCTGATAAAGTTCATTTATGAGCTGAGCCCTGCTTTGTTTACAGCCTTTAACCGGGAAACCACTCAATTTCTGACGTACAAGCACCTCCTACTGGGCAGAGAATGCACTTGCTTTTCAATATCCAGTCCTGCAGTTTTTGTTCAGACCAAGCAACATTTCACCCACATAAGTCCCGTTTTAAATAATATAATAATTTATTACTCTGACCATCCCTTTTCCTTAAAAAAAAAAATGGTTTGAAGGTTCATTGTGAGGTTTATCATTTTATTTTTTATTTTTTAAAACTTGGTATCTCAGTGGTAATCCATTGCTATTTCGGGGTCTACAACATGAAATATAAAAGTGTCTGCTAAATGAATAAGATTGTAAATGTAAATTGAACGAACCATTATAACCATGTACAAAAAATGTAAGCAACATTGCCACACCATGTGGCGACTTGTGCGCACAAGCTACGTCAAAAAAGCCACCTCAAGGTTGATCTAGGACAGTAATTTGTGAAATGTGATAGGTCCCCATTCCTATCACGGCATGAAAAGAGCTGTAATGAAGGACAAATAACGATGGGACAACTCTGCTAAACTGTAAGGGTTGCCCAGATAAATGAGCCAGAGTGCTTGGAAAGGTAATAACACAAAGTAACCTCGTGAAACATCCAGAAACCTTACTAGGTGTATGTATATAGGAAACTGGTGAAGTTTTCCAGGAATCCTTACAGCTTGTTGTGAGGAGGGGTGGGTGTGATGTGAGGCTTTTTAGTTAATGACCCCAGGTAGAGGTGCCTTCTCTGTTTTTCATAGCTGGGTGTGGGGGGGGGGGAACAATGTCCGTAAAGACAGCACATACAGTATTGTGAACCTAAAAACGTGTTGCTAATACGTTTATTATTATATAAGTTACTAGTCTATTTAAAGAAACGTAGTCATCAGTCAAATTAACTTGAATTCAATGTGCACAATTACATTTTTAATATGTTGAAAAATTATGTCTCTAGACTTTTCAATGGTTAATGTAGTCTAGAAGGAATGCAACAAATGTTGATTTCAGAATATATATTTTCAACATTTTGAAAACATGTCTCCACTTGCCCTATTTCGTATGGTGTGCACGTATCCTCTCAATGCTGCAATTCATTGCTATAAAAGAGCGTTTCAAAGGACTACATTTTTTTTCAAAAACATCATGTAACACATATTGCTAGCTAGGATGTTGATATAAATTCAGTACCATATATAATCCAGTGAAATTTAAAGCTGCTTTTTTTTTGCTGATGGTCAACCCTCATGATTTAATTCACTGTTCTATTGTGTTATTATGATTCTCCCCTACCAGTTCTAAATCTTTTAAAATAAAAAAAAGAAAATCAATCGATGCAGTCATAATCTAAAAGTCTTTCCCACTGTTAATGCAAACATGTTGGTGATACAGACTGACAAACTCGGGTAAAAAATGTCGCAGATACCTGTCCACTTACTGTACCTTCTATCCATAGAGGTTGCGAAGACTAAAAAAAGGGCACGGCAGGCCAAGTTTGCTTTTATAATATATCCGTGTCACATGGACCCTGGCCACAAACATAAAGTCAACTCAGAATATCACATGTAGGTAATTTGTAGCAGTAGCAATAGCCAACAATACATTAAATGGCTGCAAATAATTGATTTTTGTTGTTAAAAAATATTTATCTTAAAAAATTCCCATCAAAAATAATAGTAATGTAAATATATTTATTGTGTTTTGTGTGAAGGATCCTACATGTATCCAATATTTACATTAGTAGCCTAATCTTTGTTGCTATGACTTCATGATGGACAACTGGGAGTTTCCCCTCAATATTTTTTATTTTTAGTTTTGTATTGTTTGTATCTCGGCCAAATATTATAAAGTAAAAACTCAAAAAAAAAAAAAATGTACCCGTAGACTGGTTATGTGTCCAGGGACCAGAGTATAATTTTATGTAGTTTAATTGCTATATCAAATAACTTATGGTAGAGCGTATCAAGCGACACACCAGCAACAGTTTTTTTGTGACGATAAACATTGGATTAAACAAAAAATCGTTGCAGTGATTCACAAAACTGCCGTGCTCCTCTTTTCTTCTCACTAATCCACTGACCGAACCCAACGCTCTTCCATGAATGACATTCAACATATCCAGACATTATCTTTCCTACAGATATAAATCAAACCTATGGAAGCGGTGGCGGGGTTCGCAGAAAGCTCCAATGGGGAGGTGGTTAGTAAGTATCCACTCATAACAGAGTTTCCGGCCTTATGTCGGTGACGTAAGGGAATGCAACAATGACATTACAGTATCACATCGCGCGGACCAATTTAAAATTTGTCGGCATTGTGTACGGAAGTCAGTTTTTTTCGAATTGCGACTTGGGTTGAAACCTGACCTAATTGTTTGTTGATGGCCGTGTAAAAAGGAACCTGAGTTTTACTACTCCCGTGCTTAATAGGGCTTTGCACCAGCTTCAGCCCACTGAGCATAAATGATATACTGAACAGCTGATCTCCGGTCGACTTTTGTGCCCTCGTCAGCTTGAGGGTTTGATGGAGAAGCAAGCTGCAACACTGTTTCTTCTCCGAAGAGGCGTAATCCAGCGTCTTTGTCTCTTGAGCGAAGTTTGACGGGCCAAGACCGGCAGAGAGGAACAAAACCGCGGGAAGAGCCATTACATCAAAGGATAAAAGGGCGCACAACGTGGGCATTGCGGTAAGTTGATTTTTTTAGCGGACAATTAGTAAGTAAGATATGTACTAATAAAGGCTAGAATTTTTGGCCGCACCGCTTTGGCATCCATCGGACACGGGATCTCGCATCGCTCACTAACTCGTAGTATTGTGTAAAAAATTGAGCAAGTTATGGTCATTAATGTACATGCCCAATTAAACACAATGCTACGAGTGAGCGGCGAGCTCCCCGTGGAAGATGGCGGCCATGTGATGAGTTAGAGACTCCGTCGTAAGACAATCTATCCCTTTTACTTATACATACTATTAGTAACAGTTAATTATACATTCACCTTGACTAAGCAATTATTTTTGACCCTTTCGATTGTTGTAGTTTGTCCCGTCCTTTTTACAGTTTGCACGGTCCCTGTAAGTTACACACGCGTTTGAAAACTTTTGTTTCCCAGCCAATGTATGTTAGTGTGCATTTATTAGGCGTTTTTCATTCAATATTACAGGAAAGCGGTAAGGCCGCCTTCACAATTCGGAAAACAACCCACGAATTAGGATCCACAACTGGGTTAAACTGCGTTTTTCTGCTATGTGTATTTAGCCTTTGTTGGTGCCATGCTGTTTATGGGGTTTACATATCCTTTTTAAATTTATTTAATGACACACTTCTCTCTTTCCACACAGAATAAGTTTTGCTCGAACCAACAAGCAGTCATGACTTATCTGCTAGAGAATTGAAAACCCCTTTTGCAGATGCAGACCCTGGTTGTAATACAGGGTAATTTAAAATGTTTGTTAAACAATTTAATGTCCATAATGTTAGTCTCTTATCTTTTGTCCATTCTTATGATTTCAATAGGTTAGTGTTCTGGCACTTCTGAATTTTCTTTTATTCCGCTGTTTGCAAGACATACTTTTGAAACACTTCGGAGTAAAGTACAATGTTTGTCCTCATCCAGAAAGTCCCAGCTAGAGATGCCATGAAACAGTAGCTAACAACCGCAAAGGAAAAGATGGGTAAAGTGTAAAATTCATCACTTGTCTTTCAAGGGATAGTTCACCCACCCCAAATTGAAAATTCTGTTATTTTTCTTCTGATAACCCCAAAAGAAAATTTTTTAGGAATGTTTGAATCAAACTGATCATGAGCTCCAATCACTTCCATAGTATTTTTTTTTTTCTACTTTAAACAGTCAATGGGCTCCATGATTGGTTGATTATAAACATTCCATCGAGGAGATTTTTGTGGTTATCAGAACAAAGACATTTTACAGGTTTGTAACAACATGAGAGTGAGTACATTGACAGAATTTTTGCACATTTTTGAGTGAGAACTATTCCTTTAATTTTTGATAACTTTTCTGGGTGTTTTTTAGTGGTTAACACATTGTGTGTTTTGCAGTTGCTGGATTCCAAGGTCCAGGTTGTTCAAACCGATGCAGAGATTTGAGCTTTGCAGACTGCAAACAGTGGAGCTGATGTCTGACGAGGAAGGATGGCCATTGTTGATTGGAGGCCATTGTGGATTGTGAGGGTGTCTCCATCTCACGGACCCACATTGTCCAGAACTTTGTGAGGAGCTTCAGCGAGATTGGAGGCAGACAGTGCTCTACACTATTTGCTCATCACGTGTTAAGGCTGATGGAATTGGACATGATGGACTGCCTTTCTTCAACGTTAACTACACGCATGGTTTTGCAATTTTAATATTGCACCACAACTGCACATTTTCCCTTATTCCTCTTCTAGTTTATCTTATTCTTTGTATACTTAGTATTAGATTTATTTAGTTCATCATATTCTGTCTGCAACTTATTTTCTTTAATATTGTGGTGTGTTTGCTGTGGTTTGGTTACATTTTAAATACTTTGTGCTGTGTGTACATATAAGTAGTTTAGTTAGTTTTATATCTGTAACTGTTATAATATTGCTTGTTTAGTAAAATTATTCTAAAAGTACTTTGCTTTGTGTACATATTATTTAGTTTTATTATTCTCTAACTGTTATAATATTGCTTGGGTTTAGTAAAATTTTAGAAAAAGTACGTTGCGTTGTGTACAGTGCCTATAGGGTATTATATATTAATGCTTTATATATTTAATGCTTTAAGTGTTTTTGGTTTAATTTTATAAAAAGAAATTCTGAATCCATTCTGTTTTTCCATTTTTGAGGGGGTTGGGTTTATAGTGGGTGGGGTGGTTCTGGTTTATTAACATAGCTGGCCAAAACCAATCAAGTCCCACGATGCTATGATGGCTTGGGTTGGGCTAAATGACAACCGGGACCAATCAAATTACTATATCATGAAATTGACAGGTCAACTGTCCCAATAGTTTGTCAGGGTTTGGGGTTTGTTTTTTTTAAACAACCATCAATGTTGAGAAAAAAAAACACCAATAAGGACAGCAGAGTGTGGTCAAGGTTGAAGTGTAAGTGTTTCTTGAGGTGTGAACTGTCTCCTGACAACATTCTTCGAAGTACTTCCATGGCAACAAATGCCTGCATCTCTGTACCACTGGGATATCCCCTCAGCAAGATACATCCGAATTGGTATCATACGGGAGTTTCCAACTTGGTGTAATTAGATTTACCCTCATGGAACTAGTAGATACTTCCGAAAATCATGGATATATAGGAGTTTCCTATACGGATACACCTATTTTCATCAGTGTATATGTGCCTGGGGCCACCCAGTTTCACAAAATCCTCCCCTGTCCTCTCTTGCACATTTTGAATGGGTCTTTTTGTACAGACTTGGGCAATGATGAAAATCTTGAAGCACATAAGGTCTGCCCTGATAGCTCTGGTACGCGGAGGGCGTCCAATTTGAGGGATATCAGGAAACTGGACGTGGTGCAGGGACCACACAGAAGCGTAAGGTTTATCTCGCTCATATCAAAAAAAACAAGACGAGGGACCACAGCCAACGCGCTTCAGCTCACGTGCAGATCTACGGAGCCGACGCAGGCACTGACGTGCATAGCCCGCCTCCGTAGACCACCTGCAAGGACCCTCGGTCCATAACTTGAGCGGCACGAGGAGAGCTTGTGCGATAGAAGCTGTATAATGAGAAACTTTCTCGAAATAATGACTTAACATCTCGTAATAATGAGAAACTTTCTCGTAATAATGA
>NC_056597.1:12091192-12091297 GCF_018340385.1 Cyprinus carpio
ATAATAATGAGAAACTTTCTCGTAATTATGACTTAATCCACACATGCGCAATGTGCATTGTGCACATGCGTTCAGCAAGCGACTGAAGCGAGGCGTGCTGCATAT
>NC_056597.1:12092128-12176525 GCF_018340385.1 Cyprinus carpio
ACAGGTCTGATCCAGGTGGATCCTTATCTACGGCCTGCTCTTTGTCCAATGTTGAACAAGGCCTGATTTGTCATGTATACAGGGGAAGAGGAGGAACCAGTGTTAAGGAAAAGGAGAAAGGTAGGTGGTAGCTAGACAGACCACAAGGTAGGAGGGAACCACAACCCGATGGAAGAAGGAACAGAACAGAGGTGGAAAGCCACCCCCCAGGGTTACTGAGGTTGCTGAAACAGGGGATCTGCTTTCGGGGGACCATGGTACAACGCAGACTGGAGGAGACCAGTGCATCCCGGGCTGCTGCTCTGGAAGTAGTAGAGGAAAACGATTAAGAAGGATGACAGGTACAAACACTTAACAAATCATTGTGTCTTCAAATCATTTTTCTTCTGATGATAGTACTTGTTGAAATATCTTCCATTCTGTCTACTCTAGTTTCTCTTTCTTTTCCTCTTTAGCTCCATTGTGGACAACAAGAGCACAGTCAAACATTCTCGATGACATTGGCAGCATGTTTGATGATCTTGCGGATCAGTTGGAGGCCATGTTAGATTAAAAACCCAAGGTATAACCAGATTCCACAGGGAGTGTGACACACTTAAGCTTCTTGATGTTTCTCAGTGAGGACCACCAGGATGCCATCTCAGCAGGATTGGAACCCACAATAGGGCAAATGAATCTCTTCCATTGCGACATGTTTAAAAGTCAAACTACAACTGAGCATCTCTAAGAAAAAGCCCTAATTGTTGACTAATGTTTTTCTCAAATCCCTTTCATTCTCCCCCAGCCTTTCCTCTAGTGGCCAGAGTAGGTATTGCAAGTATGGATCCCTGACCTGCTGTCATGCTGCTTCCAGATATATAAGCACAAAATTAAGAGAGACTATGTGACAAGCTTTCTAGATATTATTTAAGCAGAGAAAATGCTAATATGTATGTGTGTGTATATGTGTGTGTACTACACGTCGGGTGAGAGTTGAATATCGATAAATATATTTCTCTTGATGGCAGTGGTAAGAGCAGTAAGGTAAGTCATTTTCCCCTCTTTATGATGTTAGGCAGCTGTGTTGTTCTTTCCCACATCTCTGCTGAGAGCTTGTTCACATTGTAAAGGGGAACTTTGAATTTCACCTTGTGGTCTTCAGCTGGAAAGTTTACTAAACACTTGGTTTGGACTAACTATATGAAGAGCACAACCCCATTTATTATCCTGAAGATATTTAGACATTTTTGGACTATTTTGTCCAAGATTTCTTTGGTCCCTTGAAGTATAATGAAGAAAAGCTTTGGACTTGAAAAGGTATATTGTAATCTTTATGTATGTTTATAAAATTATTTTCTTATGTTTTTAGAATTATTGTTTTCGTCGTCAGTGTGTGTGTGAATGTTTGCCTGTGTAGTGTAGTTCTTGCATTGACAAATCCCACCCTGCCAAGGGTATAATACATAGATATAGACAGAATTCAGAATAAGATGCTGGAAAGAGTAGTGTATATATGACATATAAGTTATAGATATCATTGATAGTCTAGAGTATGGAATGCATCAATATGGAATGCTACAGACACCTGCTCATTCCTAATGTGCTCTAATTAAGTGTTTATGTGTGTTTGTTTGTGTGGTAGGAGGGAGGTCAGTTTGAGAGTGAGAGAATTAGGAAAGTGTTTGTTTATAGTTTTGGGAAAGAGACTGTATGTTTGTCTTCTCTTACAAAAAAATGTGCCATGTTTTTGGACATGGTACCATTTGAAGTAGCTTGGATGACCATGTTAATTCTACAGTACATGTATAAAGTAATCATACAGTACTGTTGTATTACCATCTGATACCATAGGACCACCACAGTACTTTTTTTGTTGTAAGGGCTGAGTGTGTGTTAATCTCTTGGACAGTGCAATTATTCGTTTTGTCATGCAAACAAAAAAGGCTTGCTGACAGAAGTTGCATATTCTATACAAGTGGATAAAATCATCAAGATAAATATAAGACTATGTCACACAAGATGTATACGACTACAGAGCATATTTTTATCCATGCACCATGTTATTAATTTTAGCTTTATAAGTGATATTTAAAACCAGCCACCTGGGATACAAGAGAACTGAACATTTTTCCGACAATCATGACAATGTTGTCCTTGATTATGACCCTGCAAAGTCAATAGAAATAGATGTTGGAATATGAAATCTTTTACAGAGTGAAACTGTGTAATAATCAGTCGTTATTTTGTGTAAACCTTCAGATGGCAAATGTGTTTGTCTGACCCTGGTGAAAAAAAAAAATCATCAAAGATCTCTTCCATGTAAAAAGCATTGCGAATATGTGGAAATAAATTATTGAATATAATCACAGTTTTTTTAAATTGCCATTTATATTTTGGTTGAATCATATTAAGGAATGTTATTAAACTTTTGAGATAGTTTATAATATGCAGTTTTTAGCAATTCATCTTATACTGTAGTTATTGCCTATGTTGAATTTACATAGCATTGGTCCTTTGTCATACAAATAAAAAAAGTATGATAAACAATGGGAGAATCACAATCGATACGAAAACCACATCAGGTAAGTTTGGCCAAGCAAGAATATGTCACCCAGCCATGAAATATTAGAACAACAACTCCCATTGTTGTTGTATTTTATTTGTTTTCATCATCTTGAAACAATCCCATTCAACAGGACACTATAGTGCATTTATGTAAGTGAGTATAGCAAAATAAAGTCAACTGTGACATATTAAACCCTCAAATTCCTCATACAGTGGACTACCAGTAAAATGAATAAAAAATTATTTACCAAAAATTATACACAAAAACCATGGTTTGCTTAAGGTTTTTTTTTGTTTTTACACCATAGTCTTTAATTGCTAATGCGACTTTTTACACCACAAACTGAACAAAATTAAACATTGCTTGGTAATTGGTCAACAAAGTATTGATAGTTGTGTTAATATTGTCATACTAACAGTTGTCTAATTTTTTGGTTGACTGTAATCCATTAGATACTTTTCTATCAAGTTATCTGACATTATCAAGATGAATTTATGACCAGTTTAACTCGAGTTCTTGTCATATTTTTATTACCATTTTTAAACTATAGTTTTGGTTTCTGTGATAGTGTGAGAAATGTTGAAGGTGTCTGAATAAATTTTGGTTTGACTGTATATTTAATTTTTGCAGTGATGTTTATGCAGTGCTATTTCACATTTTGATTATTCCTTTTCTCTACCTAGAAACATACAAACTCAAACAAAAAAATTTAAAAATAAAATAAAAACTTAAAACAGTGTGTAAATAGTACAAATAAATTAATAGAACGAACATAAAAATTAAACAATTTCAAACCGGGGTACGCCAATGTTATAAATTATTATTTATTGAAAAAAAAAAAATAGCCATTATATACTGTATTTTATTATATATTATTTAAACAAGTTCTAAACTAGATGCCATATACCTGTAATTTGTGTTGAAAAAAAAAATCCATAAATATTAGCATTATTTTTCATGCAAACAAGTAATAAGATTGCAATATGATTATTATAACTGCAATAAAACAATTTGTAATTTGTTGAAATTACATTCTTTTTTTCCTGTTAAAAATATCTATGCACTGAAATTTCTAGGACTTTAAGTGCTTATTTAAATTTGCCAGTCATTGCATAATTTTCATATTGTACTTTATTTGAACCCATTTGTTGTTTTATATATATATATATATATATATATAGTATATATATATTAATATAATATAATTTTTATTTTTTTTGCGAACCACCCATATCATATTACTTTTTACATTTTGTGAATAAACATAAGTGAAATAATAAAGATTAAAAATGGACAACAACCAGAGGTCAGCAGCGCTACAAGTAAGGTGAAATGTAAAAAAGCACTGGTAATAAGATGAATATTCGGATTTGACACTGTGAAGAAAACATTTGATGGCAGCATGTACCAGTTTGGACATGGTATGAAGCCTACATTTTTAAAACACTGGAAGGAGACACAAGGAATTTTATTCCACGTGCTTTTGCTACAAACTGCTGTGCTGACTTATTAAGAATGTTTATGTTTGTCTTCAAACACAAAACACATCCTGTAAAAACACCCTGTGCTGCCTGCTCTAGCAGCATGATTTCCTGTGATTGTTATGTTGGCCGAAAGCGTTTTTTACTTTGGCTTTGTTTTAGATATCTCAGCAATTTTCAAATGAGAATGATCAGGGCAGGACTTAATGGGGCGGGGGGGCCCTGGGCTTGAGGTTATGTTTGGGCCCTATACCTACACTACAAATGCCCTCAAATAGAACATCATTATGGAGTAACACAAAATGCACAAACATGCTTTGAGGTTTATAAACAGTACAATTAATATGCTATTAATATGTCTAGGCTATAGTCAAAGTTTAAATGTAATATTAAATATTCATTATAATATAATAAACAGGATGTGTTCTCCCAGTTGAGAGATCAAAACACTGAAATAACTTTGAGCAAAAAAAAAAAAAAAAAAAAAAAACAGATGTTGGCTTATTAGTATTATAAAAGTTATTGTCATATCTGTGACCTCTTATGTCAGGTTCTATTTTAATCAATAAATTCAATCGAATAAAAAGACATCCTGGCTATTAACAATCAAATTAAATCACTATCAACAAAATTCATAGATGGATTGTGCATAAATGTTAAGTTTAAATATAACATTTTAATGTATAAAAATATAAAATAAGCTACTTTTATTTAAATATGAAACTACAACGACCCTTAGGTGGCAGCAAGTGACTGTCTTAATGATTGAGTTGAATCAACCAATTCGTTTTAAAAAGCTCATTCATTTAACTTTGCAAACGACTACTTTGAATCATTTACTGGTCCGTGTAACCCTGAGGAACAAACCACTTGTTTGGAGACGCAGCGGTTGTGCTGTTTGTTCTATTTTCTTTCTGATATAGCAAAACGGAATTATGTAAGTTGTTGTTTACTGTACATTTGCGATCTTGCAGAAATATATATATATATATATATATATATATATAAAGGCTTGTTTGTGTGATAGGCTAAGTCCTATATCATAGGCATGGCTATGTTATAAAAACAGAAACTCATTAAATAGCCATTTTTATTTAAAATCATTTTAATGACATATCTTCCCCACTATGTGTAATAGCAGTAAGACAAGAAAGAGCGCTCAAAACTCATCAGATGATCGCATAATTTAGTGGAACATTAATATATTAATATAAAATCACCCTCTGTAAAGAAATTAGGTGTGAACATTTGAGAATTTATGATTATCTTTATAAATGTGCGCTCTTCGGGCCAAAGGCTTAATGGAGCTGAAGTAGCCATAAATTAATTGGTGCAAACGCGATTCATTGTCCTTCTATGTGAAATAATCATAAATACCAGTTAATGCTTTTTGATTGTGAACTCGAAGGTCGTAGTTGTAAGCTGTAGTAGCCTCGGCTTGCCCGTTTAGATCTCACGTCGCATGGTTGCCAGGTTTTCACGACAAAACCCGCCCAGTTGGTACTCAAGACTAGCCTAAACTATCACAATCGCGTTTCGAGGGGTCCCCCGATAAAAATCGCATTTTAGGGACTAAATATCACGTTCTTGTGGTCGCTTAAACCCGCAGACATGAAAAACAATCTGCGGAAACAGTGTTAAAGTAGCCCAACTCCTCCTACAGTTTAAATCGGATCATCTTCAGATTTGGTGAGGGTCATCATAAGACCTTTGTGACGTGAAATTGCGAAGCTTTTGAGTTTTCATCAAGGGGTGTGTCCCTGGCGGCCTGACAAAGTTTGATGTTTCGCCATGAAACAGGATGTTGCTGTAACTCAGGCAAGCAATGTCCGATCTGCCCCAAACTTCAGATGTTTGATAGGTGTTCTGTCCTGAATAAACAACCAGGCCCAAATTCAGTTATAGTCATAGCGCCACCTGCTGGCAACAGGAAGTGTCATGTTTAACACTGTTATGGACTCCTAGCAACATATTAAAGTGTCAGCAAGTGCTAAATACACTGGCAACATGATAGAAACATACTAAAACATGCTAGCAGCACTTTGCTAAGTGCTAAAGCATGATGCTATTAATGCAGTGATACAGGAAGTTACTGTAATTCAGGCATGCAGTGTCCAATCTGTCCCAAACTTCACAAGTTTGATTAGAGTCCTGACCTGAAGACATCTACATGTTCATATTTGATTATAGCTATAGCGCCACCCACTGGCAACAGGAAGTGACATGTTTTACACTGTTATGCACAATTAGCAAACAAAAAAATAAGCCATTGTGTGCTAAACATGCTAGAGATATTCTCAAACATGCTAACAACATTTACTAAAAGCTAAAGCATGCTATTAATACTATGAAACAGGAAGTTGTTTGTAACTCAGACAAGCAATTTCCGATCTGCCCCTAACTTCATACGTTTGACAAGAGTCCTGTCCTGAACACATCAACATGCCCATATTCAGTTGTAGTCATAGCGCGAACTGCTGGCAACAGGAAGTGTCATGTTTAACACTGTTATGGACTCCTAGCAACATATTAAAAAGTGTCAGCAAGTGCTAAATACACTGGCAACATGCTAGAATCATGCTAAAACATGCTAGCAACACTTAGCTCAGTATTAAAGCATGCTACTAATGCAGTGAATGAGGAAGATGCTGTAACTCAGGCAAGCAATGTCTGATCTGCCCCAAACTTCACAAGTTTGATTAGAGTCCTGGCCTGACCATATCTACATATTCATATTTGGTTATCGTTAAAGCACCACCTACTGGAAACAGGAAATGACATGTTTTTCACTGGTGTGCACTATTAGCAACACAGTAAAATATGCCATTGTGTGCTAAACATGCTAAAATATTCTCAAACGTGCTAGCAACACTTAGAAAGTGCTAAAGCATGCTATTCATTCTATGAAACAGGAAGTTGTTGTAACTCAGACAAGCAATTTCCAATCTGCCCCTAACTTCACGCGTTTTATAAGAGTCCTGGCCTGAGCATAACTAAAGGTCAATATTCAATTATAAAAATAGTGCCACCTGCTGGCAACAGGAAATTTCTTGTTTTACACTAACTTAAACATGCAATGTCCAATCTGCCCAAAACTTCACATGTTTGGTAAGAGTCCTGGTCTGAAAACATCTACATGTCAATATCCAGTTATAGTCATAGCGCCACGAACTGGCAGCAGGAAGTTTGGCACATATATGGGAATTTGATGCATTTATCCAAAATTAACCACTTTAAAAGCATACTGCCTACTGTTCGCTGTTTCCCAACAGCCACTGGGTGACAGTGAGCCCGGGTGCGAGGGCCCTTTCATCGCTGCTTGCAGCTTTAATTTAATTTTTGAAATGCAGAATTCATTCAGCATAAACTTTAAATGTATTTTGGGTACATTACAATTGCAATTAAATTACACTATAAGAGTGTTGAACATACACACATTAATATTATACTAATAACAAACTGAGGTCATACTATAGTAGTGATACCATAGACTGTATAAAAACATGGACGTAGTGTCCGTGACGTCACCCGTAGACTCCTGAAGAGTGCTTTTGAAGCTCAAAATGTGCAGAGCGTGCTGTCGCCATCTTGGCAGCGCGTCACCGCGCGACTCTCCCGGACAATCGAAAATGGGCAAAAAGGCGGGAGCTGGTTGCTGAAGCCACGCCCACCTAGCGCGACAGCGGTGACATCAGCGGCAATCCACCTGTCACTCAAGTGACCACGCCCTTAATTATGCAGAAATTTAAGGCTTAATATAATTTAAACGGATGAGTTATAAAAAATTCACCCCCCTCACAGTTGTCATGAAGGGCAAACTTAGCTATATAGACCACAGTCATTTTTTGCACCAGGCTGTAAACATGTTTTTTTTTTTTCTGCTGTAAAGTTGGGCATTTGAACATGGGGAGTCTATGGGACTGACTCCCTTCTGCAGCCAGCCTCAAGCGGCCAGTCGATGAATTGCAGTTTTAGTCACTTCCTTGTTGGCTTCACGAGAGAGAGCGGGAGGTTGCCGCTCGATTAATACCCGCCAGCAAACGTCAGAATGATTGATGAATTTGACCTTTGACTTAATTGTTATGTACATATGTGACCTTTGAAATTATAATAATTTCCATACACGAACCCCGGTGCGCGTGAAACTGATCCGTCATCCTTTGAGCTCCAGGGGCTGAAATGTGTTGTTTGTTCAGTGCCCAAGTGATGAATGAGATCCCTGAAGAATGTGTTTGTAGATTTTATGGAACGGTCCCATATCCGGACTCATCTGCGGACGCGTCTGTGTGGACCGCGCGATCAGGTTGCATTCTGTGATTCTCTCTCTCTCTCTCTCTCTCTCTCTCTCTCTCTATGGGAGCTGTGATAAAAACAAGGACGTGTTGATGAAGAATAAATAGAATAAACAATTTTAACAGATCGTGAGATTGTATCACAATATTTGTGTGTGTGTGTGTGTGTGTGTGTGTGTTTGCATTTAATATGACGGCGATATAAAAAGATTCTCAACATATTAATAAACTGAGAATAAATCAATAAAAATATAAATTGCCCTTACATTATTTTGGGAGAGAAAGTCTTCCTCGTGCAAGCATCACGCTTCTTCAAATGAGAGGTTTACAAAAATCTATAGACCCCTTAAAAGTTTGTAAACATTGCAACGTCTCCGGGTGGGCGGGGCTTAGCTGGAGGCAAAAAGTTGACAAGCGTAAACTAGCACGTTTTAGGAGGGATTTATTAAACATGGATGCAGAAGAAGGTTCGGAACTGTCCGAATATGTACAGTCACTGACTCTGCGGGACCGTGACAAAAAAATAATAATAAAAAAAGTGAGAGTTAGCATACATTTATCAATTAATTCAGTTGATCACTCAGTTTCACTGACCAAAACTGGTTATCTGACCAAAATATAATGACGAGTGGATAACATTACAGTAGCCTAATTTATTTATTTATTTATTTTTAGCTAAACCTGGTGTAGTTCTTGTATCTTGTTCTCATTGGAAACATTTTAACCAGGTTTTGGATATTTCCCTAGACAACATATGAATTACTTTCGGGTGGTTTGGGGAATTTTGTCAAGGCTTATTGTCTAATGTAAGTTAACCTATCGCTGGGCTAACTATGATTAGCAATGTGGATTATTTTAAGAGACCATTCAAAAGATGGCACACACATCTATCGCTGTATGTTTGTTTAACATTTAAGCTAGCTAGTGTGCTGAAGGTTGGCGACTTTTCACCTATAAAACATAAACTTGCTGATTTGTACTAGATAAAACCAACACACCAGTAACGTTACATATGCATAGATTATTTTACCTAATATGAAGTGTGCACTGCAAACACGAGCATTATTTATGATCGTCTCTGTCTAGTTTGTACGACGTATTGCATTCAACCACAATTGTCTACTTGATTTCTGTGAAGGAATGTCGGCCGGGATCCGGTGAAACTTTAGTTTTAAACCAAAAGTGCTGTTCCTTCTATTCTGGCAGCCAAAAACACAACAAGACGACATTTTAAAGTCAAAACCTCAAACTTTTAGCGCGCCTGCTATGAGTTCTTCCTTATGTTTTGCCTCCAGCTAGAGCGGTGACGTCACAGTGACGTAGGCGATTAAGGGGTCTATAGTGTTTAAACTTTAAATCAGCATCGCAAGCTCTCTATTTCTCTCTCTCTTCACCTGCGTGAAGAGAGAGTTATTTCGGTCCACTGTGAGAGAGAAAGCGGATAAGATGGCAAGACGTTTAAATGCACTACATCTACAGTATGTCACGACCGAGCAGACTCCCTTTACATCTGTTGTGCGGCGGTTCTTGTTTATACTTTAACTAAGTTTCTTATTTCAATCATGGTATTCTTACATGTTCTAGAACAAAAACATTTTGAACCACGTTTGAGACGGAATTAGATACGATGATCAAAACTAATTATGGCTCCACATTCTAGATCAGGGGTAGGCAACGTCGGTTGGAGTGCCGATGTCCTGCAGAGTTTAGCTCCAACCCTGAAAAAAAAACTCACTTGTCTGTAGCCTTAGTAATCCTAAAGACCTTGATTAGCATGTTAAGGTGAGTTTAGGTTAATGTTTTTAGCTAATATCTATGGAAGCCCGTTTCCGCCACTGTTGAGTAAAAGAAAAGATTATTTAAGTCATAATAATGAGAAACTTTCTCATAATAATGACTTAACATCTCATAATAATGAGAAACATTCTCGAAATAATGACATAACATCTCGTAATAATGAGAAACTTTCTCATAATAATGACTTAACATCTCGTAATAATGAGAAACTTTCTCAAAATAATGAGAAACTTTCTCATAATAATGACTTAACATCTCGTAATAATGAGAAACTTTCTCAAAATAATGAGAAACTTTCTCGTAATAATGACTTAAAATCTCGTAATAATGAGAAACTTTCTCGAAATAATGAGAAAACTTTCTAGTAATAATGACTTAACATCTCGTAACAATGACTTAACGTATCATAATAATGATAAACAAATTGTGACGCATTGTGCGCTCGAGCTACCCTACAGACTAGGCGCCGGTTGTTGCTGATGCTGATTCTTGCTAACATTGGGCATCTGCATGATCCATGGATTTTAAACAAATAGAGCAGTATTTCAGACGAGGACTAACAAATCGTGAAATACTAACTCTACTGAAAGAGGTGCATGGAGTCAAATTTAGCAATCGAACCCTTGAGCGACTTTTGAGTAAACACCAGCTTTGGAGGAGGAAGAACAAGACCGATGAAGCTGATGTGGCAGCTTTCATTCAGCAACAACTACAAACATCAGGACAGTCGCATGGTTACAGGTGGATGCATCAGAAATGCTGGCTCAATGGAATTATCACTGACAGAGAGACAGTGCGGCTGATTTTACGGTTGCTAGATGGCGAGGGAGTTGACCTGAGGTCTAGGAATCGACTTCGCCGCCGAGGGTATTTCAGCCGTGGACCTAATTATGTGTGGCATATCGATGGATACGATAAATTAAAACCATATGGAATTGGTATAAGTGGGTGCATAGATGGGTTTTCAAGAAAAATGATGTGGCTTGAAGCGTACAGAACAAACAATGATCCTCGGGTTATTGCTGGGTACTTTATGACAGCTGTCATAGAGGCGGAGGGCTGCCCTAATATGGTGAGATTGGATCTCGGCACAGAGAACGTCAATGTTGCAGAGATGCAGAAATTTCTGCATCATGGAACGCATCCCGACTCTGCTTGCGTCAGTTTTGGGCCAAGCACCAGCAATCAATGGATTGAGAGATGGTGGCTTACACTTAGAAGTCAGTGCATCCAGTTTTGGATGAACCTGTTTGACAATATGAAAGAGGATGGACATTATGCTGACACTTTCCTGGACAAATGTTTGATCCAATTCTGTTTTCAAAACTTAATACAGGTAAGTCATGTTTTATTTTGTTAATTTGTTTTTAAAGGGAAAGTTCACCCAAAATGAACATTCTGTCATCATTTACTCACCCTCATGTTGTTCCAAACCTGTAGGCCTAAATATGTTTCTTTCTTTTGTTAAACATAAAGGAAGATCTTCTTAAGAAGGTTTTGTCCCCTTTGACTTCCAAATAGTATTAAAAAATACTATGGAAGTCAATGGGGACCCAAAACTGTTTGGTTATCAACATTCTTCAGAATATCTTCTTTTATGCTCAACAAAAGAAAGAAACTCATATTTAGGCCTACAGGTCTGGAACAACATGAGGGTGAGTAAATGATGACAAAATGTTCATTTTGGGTGAACTATCCTTTTACATCTAAACCTGTTGACAATTACTTTGTGTCTCTAAAGTAGTGTTGAGTAGATAATTTAAGAAATGCAATCTGGTAGTTACATGGCACAACGCATTAAACCCGTGCTCAAGACTCTACAGAAGTTTTGGTTCAATGACTCATTAAGGCAGTGGCTTTTTGCCACTTACTATCAGTTTTAATTGTGTATTTAAATGTATAATTGCATATCTCTATAGACTATTAAACATTTTTACATTTAAAACATTTATCTCATAACATCATTTCTGCAACTGTAATTGTTATGTAAATGCATTGTCACTTCTGAGATAGATTTTGTTGATACTAATTTCATTTGATTGGTAAAAACCTAAAGTGTCTTTCTATTTTTTTATTATTAAATGTAAGAATTTGACATAAAAGATGAAAGATACATTTCATAAGAAAAAAAATTGTCTTTATAAAGGTTAAAAAAAGGTCCTGGATATCAATTTAAGGGGACATGGACCCACAGCCCCCTAAAACCTGCCCTGCAGGTTAAGCAATCTATGTATTCAACTAACTGTAAGCTGCAAACATGGCAGCCTTCAACCACCCAACACTGCACACAATAAAGTAACTGGTAAATTATATTATGGAAAAATAATAATCTTTTGTAAAAGTGCTTTGGTATCGTTCCTGACTAAATGATGAACCCATCATGTAAATAACCTTTTATTCATTTTATTTTTCAGGAGGAACTGGATCAAGTGACATCATCTTGGAACAATCACAGAATAAGACCAATTCATAATTCTCGATCTCCAAATGGTCGCCCAGCCATTATGCATGCAGTACCTCAGTTATATGGCACAAGAGATTACTTACACCCTGTAGGCCCACAAGAAGTTGAAGTGTGTCTGGAGGAATGTGTATTCAAAGACTACCCATGTGACAAAGACGTGTTTGATGCCTGTGTTCACCTCATTACAGAACACAATCTGGATATGCCAAAAGATGTCTATTCAACTGTGGATTTTTATATCAAACTTAGGGAGTTGATAAATAATGAACTAAGTGCCACAGACTAAAAACTATTTGTGAAGCATATCTAAAAACAAATGTTATTCGCTGCTTAGTCGTAGACAAAATGTCGGGCAGCAATACCTTGATATGATCACACAATGCATCTCATTTGACTTGTACACTGTATTTCACTTTATTGGTGTCAACCTTTACATAAAATTTTTAATTCTGTGGAACACTTAATTGAAATGAAAAGGCAGGCCTACTAATGTTCAAAATAAAAAAAATGCTGTATGGGTTTTGTGCTGCATAAGCAAAGCAAGCAGGCAATTCTATAACCAAAAAAAAAAATGTGTAAAGTTTATGGTTACAGTATTCATGAAACAGGACTGGGTGTGTACTGCTGGAAAACAGCACAACATATATTTGCATTGCAACATATCCTTAAGACATAACATACTGAAAGGAAAGCAATGCTCACTGTAGTCAAACAAATTTTCAACTTACAGTAACGCTATAAAAACAGCAACGCTAAAACAGGTTTAGTGCTATTGGGTCAAAGAAAAAAACATCCATATCTTTGCACTGAAATTGTGCAATATTTGTATATCTGTAAGACATCATATAAGTAAAGGAAATGCTCATCAGTGAGCAGCAACTGCAAACAGTCTTACAATTGACAATAACATTGCCACGTTATAATAGTTACAAAAATATTTAAACATTTTTTCAAATGACCAGTACAGCTGTATGTACATTCAAACAATTCAGAAACAACAGTTTAAAACAAACAGTGCATAAGGCAAGACAACTTTTATGGTGGTACATAATGTGAATTCACAAAGACTACAGTCTTACATTTACAAGCAGTAGTCTCTTTCTAACTTCATTAATTAGATAAAGTCCATCACCCACACATTGCACTCTAAGACTTTGTTAATTTCGGATCTGAAATCAGGATAACTGTCATAGAAAACTGACAGCTCCAAGACACAACCACAAGTGTGTGCAACTGGGCATCGTTGGAAACCTTGAACCTGTGTGAAGTTAATGACGATAGTTTTTCCCAAAAAAAGATCCGAACCAGTGCAGAATCTAAGAAACCGAGACAGACCTTGTGTGCCAGATTCCCTAAGGTAAGCGGTTAAATACCTTTGAATCTCCCTCTGCTGGGTATTCATGTTCTCTGGGAAAGAAAGAGCCCTCAAAACCTTTCTCACAGTGGGCTGCAAGTTCTCATACACAGAGGAAATTTCATCAAGATGACTGATGGCAGTGTAAAGCATGTTTGCCCACTGCTCAATGACAAAGGCAGGCTCTTGAATCAGTTTTTTGTGGGCAAGTTCTTGTAAGATTTCCTCTGCATTGTTCTCTGTTGGAGTTTTATGACAGCTATGGCCATCCAAAACCTCAAGCAGTTCTTCTTTGTCAACAGTGGTGAAGTCAGATCGCCAGGCTTCAAAGACTGCTTGTTCTGATTCTGGAACAAATTTCAGGAAATTCTCAATGACATTGCTTTTCGCACTTCCAAAAGCGGCCTGCTCCAAGATTACTGGAGCTATTTTCACAGGAAGGTACTTTTCCTTTTTCCATCCAAAGGCAATTATACGGCCTACACTTTCCCAGTGCATTTGTCCAAAATCATGCCGAAGGAAAGGCACCTTGATAGAGCTGCCCATAGTGCACTGTTCATAAAACTCATTCCAGAACTCAGAAAGACAGTCTCTCACAACTCCTCCTTCATCATGGCCCCTCTCAAGTTTTCCATCTGGTGCAATAATTTGAATTTTTATCTCACACCCTAACACGCTTTCATCCAAAAAATGAGCAATGAGTTCTGGGAGGACATGACCACGGTGGACAACTAAGATCCTTTTTATTTGTTCACCATGTGTAATAGTGTTCAGAGGTGAGAGAGGTAATGTATCATTAAAATTTGATCATCCACATTAAAAATGTCTCCAGTGTCAAATGTGACAGTGTTGCTGTCATCCAAAGCATTCTCATCTAGGGTGGAGGAAATTATCTCTGCTGAATAAAGGAAAGGCATCTCTGGTTCCATGTTGCTCCCTATGTAAATCACATCTGTGTTATCTGTATTTCCTGATCTTTCAGCTGGCATTTTTGTTGGGGAACTGTTCAGTTCTTGTGTAGTGAGAGCCACATCTATTTCCTGTTGCATATGTGAGCCAGAGTTTACTTCTCTTCTTTGTTGTGAGGTAGAACCGTAAAAGTGGCAACCTGGTGTCTGCATACAGTTTTCCAACTGTAATGTCTTCATCAATAGACATTTCTTTGTAATCCTTTAAATCTACTTCAAACCTCAGTGATGTCTCCCTCAGGGCTTTTTCCATCTGCAAAAAACAGCTTGACTGCTTGCTGAATCAAATCAGATTTCTTGGATTCTTTTGATACATCAACTTTTCGTGTGCCACCACCCCTTTTTGTTCTCACTTGTTTAAAGACTTCATTTTCTGTATCGTAATTCATCCATCCTAATTCTACCTTTCTCATAGTCTTCTGAGCATTCTTTGCTGTGTGTTGTTGACTTGTTGTGGCAGAATCATCATACTTTGGTTTTTTTGGATATTTTAGATTTCAATCGCTCAAAAAGTTTTGATTTCCTTTTATTGGGATCATTCCTGTTACTGGCTTTCTGTCTGCAAAATCCCAAAATGGCCAAACGATCACCATATGATGGAAAGTATGTCTTTAGCTGTTCTTCTGTCATTAGTTCGATGACACTGGCATCAATCTAGAAAAAAAGGAAATGCAGGTTTAATATTTGACATTGAGTTTGCCTGTCAACATACAATTTTCACTGATAAATGGTTGGGTGCAAAAAAAAAGTGTGTGTATATATATATATATATATACACACACACACACACATAAATATATATACACATAAATACATCTATATATACAGACATTAGTGCTGTCAATGTTAACGCATAAGATAGATTTTTGTCCTGTTTAACGCGCTAAAATATTTAATGCAGCATCTTTTTTTTCTGTCGTCATTTAGCTAGCATTACATTATATGACCATGCTATTATTCATGCTTTAAAACCATTCAAGAGAATGCGCTGCCTGTGACTGTCCTGACAGCACAGAAAGATGCGTGCCAGAATCCTGCGCCAGAATAGAGTTATCTTTCACGCTTGAACGAACAATAACACACAACACGTTGATCTTACAGTGATGTCCCCAATGTGTGGTCACAACATGAGCAATCTGAGTTCACAGTGATCTAAAAGTGTAACCTCACAGCTCATAAATTTTTAATGCAGAGTATTTAAAAACAAAAATTAAAAACAAAATCTGTGTACATTGTTTTAAATCCCTTCACTGAGAGAAAGTATAAATTACTAGTTTATGAAAACCTTTATGTATAATCCTAAAGCCCTGCAGTCCTTCATCTGTGCCACATTTTTGTCCAGCTGCATTCTCTCACCTTTTCTTGTTCCAGTTTCTCAACAGTTTCCTCTGGAACATTCCTCATTCGCAGAAACTCAATTAGATCATCCATCCTGTAGACATACATATGTTTTTATCCTCTCTAGGCCTTTACCCACATGACAAGTTTGATTACCAGTATTGTATTTAAAGAACACACACAGACACCCATTATGAGTATATCAAAACCATAGTTACTACAGTAAAACTCATGGTCAGTTTTGTATGGCTGGTGATGTGTAGATTTAAGTCGTAATTTATTTTTTGCACATAACAAGATGTTTTGTCCTGTTTTTGAAAACGTTGTTTATTAATATTACTGCTTTTAACAACTGGTTTTGAACCTTCAACAACACTGCCTCATTGGGGTCTTTATCGAGTTTAGTCCCTTAGTTTGGGCAGTGTTTAAAATGTTTGGTTCTGCACTATGCTGTTGATTAGCCTACATTCCATGATAAAACGCACCTGCTCTGCAGGTGAAAACATGCTCATATAGTTAGCTCACGCCGCGCGATTCAAACATAGCAGTATTTCATCTCACAATTCACTTGCGTGTTTAGTGTTCGATAATTAATAAACACGACATAATCAAAGAGATTTAGCCAACTTATTAATTGACCATTTATCTACCAATGAGAATGACAACTACACGAATCGCAACCAGGCCCCTCTTGTGTTCACGCAACCAATCGTTAAACCGTGCAAACGTTTATGATATGCAACGTTCTAACTTGGCCTACAATTACTTTTAAAAAGTGTTCAGCTGTTGTTATACAGGCACACTTACATTCAAAACAGTCCTTCATGATATGCAGCACGCCTCGCTTCAGTCGCTTGCTGAACGCATGTGCACAATGCACATTGCGCATGTGTGGATTAAGTCATAATTACGAGAAAGTTTCTCATTATTATGAGATGTTAAGTCATTATTTCGACAAACTTTCTCATTAAATCTGTAAATTTTCTCATTATTACGAGATTTTAAGTCATTATTTCGAGAAAGTTTCTCATTATTACGAGATGTTAAGTCATTATTTCGAGAAAGTTTCTCATTTTTCGAGAAAGTTTCTCATTATTTCGAGAAAGTTTCTCATTATTACGAGATTTTAAGTCATTATTTCGAGAAAGTTTCTCATTATTTCGAGAAAGTTTCTCATTATTACGAGAAAGTTTCTCATTATTACGAGATGTTAAGTCATTATTTCGAGAAAGTTTCTCATTATTGTAAGAGTTAAAAATTCAACAATTTTGTTTTGTGTTAGAAATGCCCCATGTTAAAGTTCCTGTTGTGATGAGGACTTTTATTCTGATGGGGGCAAAAGGCGGAAGAGAAAGAGAGAGGAGTAGGTGAATAGAGAATAAAGTTGGGAAAAAGAGCTCGTCAGTATTCGAGGGTTTTATTTCTCAAAACATTCAGTTAAAGCCCCGAAAACACCCACAAACGCTTAAGCAAGCGTTACACTGGTGGCAGCGGTGGTTTCGTCGGATATTCGAGTTTCTTTTTTTATTTATGCTTTGTTTTTCGCCGGCGCGAAATGTGGTATCATGTGGTATCATCTGCGGGTCTTCAGCCAGATGGGAAAAATATTCTGAAGGTCAAGGATTGGCCCATTCCAGGAAGTCCTACAGAAGTTCGAGCCTTCTTAGGTTTGTGCTCATATTACAGGCATTTCATTCACTCCTTTGCTCAAATTTCAGAGCCACTGCATGCTCTAACTCAGAAAGGGAAGTTGTTTGTTTGGACTGAGACAGAACAGGAAGCTTTCAATTCCCTGCGACATGCACTGACCAATGCTCCAATTCTTTCTTAACCAGACTTTTCAAAAGAGTTTTTACTCTTCACAGATGCTTCTAACACAGCCATTTGGTGTGTTCTATCTCAGTTGAATGCTGACAACAAAGAAAGGGTCATCGCTTATGGTAGTCATGTTTTGACATCTACAGAGAAACGATGGTCCACCTATGACAGGGAGTTGTGGGCTATCGTTTGGTCCATTCGCCATTTCCGTCAGTACCTCATGGGGCACTCTTTTCGGATCATCACAGATCATAAGCCCTTGCTTAGTCTTAGGAGAATGGTTTTGGATGGTGATCCAATGGGTCGCAGAGCAAGGTGGGTTCTAGAGATTGAACTCTATGACTGGACTATTGAGTACCGGCATGGTCATAAACATGCCAACGCAGATGCCATGTCTCGTAAACCTGACAAAGAGAGTAGGGAGATTGCTAATAATTCTGAGATCAAGTCTGTCCATTTAGTGACCACTTCAATGCAGACTGAGGTCACCGAACCATTCTACTCCTGTGCAGCCTGCTTCTTCTGATAAATGTTCTGGGTTTGAACCTTCAAATTCTGCTTTCCCTACCTGTTCCAGCGTTGCATGCCTGGGTATGGGTAGTGAAGATATACAGCCGGCTCAGACAGCTGATCCTGTCCTAAGCGTTGTCGCTGAATGGGTATCAACAAGTAAGAAGAGACCTACATATGCAACTCTGAAAGGAACTGCTAGCGAGCTGAGGTATTTCTGGAAAGAGTTCCCAAGGCTTACTTTTGTGGATTCTGTTCTTTGCCGTAAAGTTAGACCCCAACCAGGTGATCAGATCTTGCAGTTTGTAGTTCCACCTGCGCTGCAGCCAGTAGTGTTTGAGAATTTGCATGGTCACTCACTTTCTGGACATTTCAGCGCACAAAAGACATTGCAGCGTGCTCTGGTGAGATGTTTTTTTTTTGGCCCCACATGTCTAGGGACATTACACAATGGTGTGCTCAATGTCAAGCCTGTGAATCAAGGAGACCGCCAACGCCTCATCAGCAGGCACCAATGCAAAACATAATTGTAAGCATGCCTTTTGAGAAAATTGCACTGCTGATCTAACGGAGTTGCCTGTTACTCAAAAATGGAACCGTTATGTTCTTGCTGTAATGGACTACTTTACAAAATATCTCAACCTCTATGCAGTTGCTGATCAACGTGCAACGACCATCACTAAGTGTTTGTTTGAAGATTATGTGGGCCAGCATGGAGTGCCCCAGAGTTTGCATACTGACCAAGGGCGGCAGTTTGACTCTGACTTGGTGAAAGAACTGTGCTCCCTACTTGGGATTCATAAAAAAAGGGACATCCCCATATCATGCTATGTCGGACGGCATGGTGGAACGTGCCAATAGATCTATAAAAGATCAGCTTGCAAAGTACCTGTATACCAAAGGGGGAGAATGGGATGACCACTTAAAACAGGTTGAATTTGCTTACAATACAAGTGTTCATTCATCGACCAAACATACACCCTTTTTCTTGGCACATGGCCGAGAAGCTCGCCTTCCTGCTGATTTTCTTCTGGGTGTTCCCATAGCACCTCCTAGAGCTTCCCCAGGAACCCCAAATGAATATGCACATTCTATGCTTGGCCGATTACGTTCTGCTTTCAACACTGTTGCAGACAATATCCAGTCAGCTGGAGCACAGCAAAAGCATTACTATGACCGCCATATCCGCCATACAGCTTATCAGCCTGATGATCTCGTATGGGGTTGATCTTCCAGCTATGTCAAGACACAAACTCTCTCCAAAATGGACTGGACCATATAGGGTCTTGAGCAGATTGGTTTCATCCACAGGTGACATTGGAGTGACATATAAAGTGTTAGATCTGCTTGATCCTAGGTCAAAGCCTAAAGTGATTCACTATAATCGGCTAAAACCTTACCGCTCTGTGTGGTCCCCTGAACCACGTCCAGTTCTGATATCCCCTCAAAGTGGACGCCCTCCTCCGCTTACAGCGCTATCAGGGTCCAGACCTTATGTTCTTCAAGATTCATCATTGCCCAAGTCTGTAAGACCCATTCAAAATGTGCAAGAGAGGGACAGGGGCGGATTTTGTGAACTGGGGGCCCCAGGCAAATATACACTGCATGAAAAGAGGTGTATCCGTACTAGGAAACTCCTATATACTCCACTGATTTTCGGAAGTATCTACTAGTTCCACTGAGGGTAAACTTCTAATTCCACCAAGTTAGGAAACTCCCGTAATGATACCAATTCGGATGTATCTTGCTGAAGGGATATCCCCGTGGTATATGCAGGCATTTGTTGCCATGGCAAGTAATCCCCTGAAGAATGTTGTCAGGAGACATTTTCACACCTCAAGAACCCTTTCACTTCACACCTTGACACACCTCTGCTGTCCTTATTGGTGTTTTTTCTCAACATTGATTGGTTGTTTAAAAAAAAACACACCCCAAACCCTGACAACTATTGGGACAGTGACCTGTCAATTTCCTGATACTAGTATTTGATTGGTCACGGTTTTCATTTAGCCCAACCCAAGCCCTCATAGCATAGTGACTTGATTGGTTTTGGCCAGCTATGTTAATAAACCATAACCACCCCACCCCCCTATATACAACCCAACCCCCTCAAAAATGTAAAACAGAATGGATTCAGAATTTCTTTTTATTAAAATTAAACCAAAACACTTAAAGCATTAAATATATAAAGCATTAAATATATAAATAAAACTATAGGAACTGTACACAAAGCAAAGTACTTTTATAAAATTTTACTAAACACAAGCAATATTATAACAGTTAGAGAATATAAAACTAAATAATATGTACACAAAGCAAAGTACTTTTATAAAATTTTACTAAACAAGCAATATTATAACAGTTACAGAATATAAAACTAAATAAACTACTTAATATGTACACACAGCACAAAGTATTTAAAATGTAACCAAACACAGCAAACACACACAATATTAAAAGAAAATAAGTTGCAGAATATGAAACTAAATAAATCTAACCTAATAAGTATACAAAGAATAAGATAAAATAGAAGAGAATAAGTGAAAATGTGCAGTTTGTGGTGCAATTATTAAAATTGCAAAACCAGTGCAGTTTAGTTAAAGTTGAAGAAAGGAAGGTCCATCATGTCCATTTCCATCAGCCTTAACACGCTGATGATGCAAAATAGTGTAGCGCATGTCTGCCTCCAATCTGCGCTGAAGCTCCTCACAAAGTTCTGACAATTGTGGGTTCCTGTGAGATGGAGACCTCACAATCCACACTGGCCTTCCATCAACAATGGCATCCTCCTCGTCAGACATCAGCTCCACTGTTGCAGTCTGCCAAAGCTCAATCTCTGCATCGGTTTGAACAACCTTGGACCTGGAATCCAGCAACTGCAAAACACACAATGTGTTAACCACTAAAAACACCCAGAAATGTATCAAACTTAAAGGAATAGTTCACTCAAAAATGAAAATTCTGTCAATGTACTCACTCTCATGTTGTTACAAACCTGTAAATGTCTTTGTTCTGATAACCACAAAAGATGGAATGTTTATAATCCAACCAATCATGAGCCCCATTGACTTTAAAGTAGAAAAAAAAAAATACTATGGAAGTGATTGGAGCTCATGATCAGTTTGATTTCAAACATTCCTAAAAATATTTTCTTTTGTGGTTATCAGAAGAAAATAACAGAATTTTCAATTTGGGGTGAACTATCCCTTTAAAGACAAGTTGATGAATTTCTACACCTTACCCATCTTTTCCTTTGTCGGTTTTTAGCTCCTGTTTTAATGGCATCTCTTAGCTGGGACTTTTCTGGCTGAGACAAATTGTACTTTCTCCGAAGTGTTTCAAAAGTATGTCTTGCAACACGCTGAATAAAAGAAAATTCAGATAAGTGACAGAAACTACACTATTGAAATCATAAGATGGACAAAATATAAGAGACTAAAATTATGGACATTAAAATTGTTAAACAAACATTTTAAAATTACCTTGTATACACTCAGGGTCTGCATCTGCAAAAGTTGTTTTCAATTCCTCTAGCAGATAAGTCATGACTGCTTGGTTACGAGGCAAACTTATTCTGTGTGGAAAGAGAGAAGTGTGTCATTAAATACATTTAAAAGGAATATGTAAAACCCCATAAACAGCATGGCACACAAAGGCTAAATAAACATAGCAGAAAAACAGCAGTCTTACCCAGTTTGTGGATCATATTTATGTGGGTTGTTTTCCGAATTGTGAAGGCGCCTTACAGCTTCCTGTAATATTGAATGAAAAACGCCTTAATACATGCACACATAACATTACATTGGCTGGAAACAAAAGTTTTCAAACGACGTTGTGTAACTTACAGACGTGACAAACTGTTAAAAGGCCAGACAACTACAACAACGAAAGGGTAAAAAATAATTGATTAGTCAAGGTGATGTATAATTTAACTGTTACTAATAGATATGTATAATAAAGGATAGATGTCTTACGACGGAGTCTCTAACCTCATCACCTGGCGGCCATCTTACCACGGGGAGCTCGCTCGCTCACTCGTAGCATTGTGTTTTTAATGGTGCATGTACATTTAAATGACCATAACTTGCTCAATTTTCTACACAATATACTACGAGTGTGCGAGCGAGCTCCCCGTGGTAAGATGGCTGCCAAATGCGGTGCGGGCCAAACATCTAGCCTTTATTATACATATCTTTACTACTATATTGTCCGCTAAAATAAAACTCAACTTACCGCAATGCCCACGTTGTGCGCCCTCTTTATCCTTTTATGTAATGGCTCTTCCCGCGGTCTTTGTTCCTCTTGCGGTCTTTGCCCGTCAAACTTTCGCTCAAGAGCACAAAGACGCTGGATAGCATCTTCGAGAAGAACAGTGTTTGCAGCTTGCTTCTCCATCAAACCCTCAAGCTGACGAGACAAAAAACGTTCTGACCGGAGATCAGCTGTTTCATTATATCATTTATGCTCAGTGGGCTTGCTGCTGGTTGCAAAGCCCTATTACTCACGGGAGTACTAAAACTCAGGTTTCTTTTACACGCCATCACAAACAATAGTCAGTTTCACCAAGTCGCAATTCGCAAAAAATGACTTCCGTACACAATGCCGACAATTTAAATTGTGTCCGCGCGAATGATACTGTAATGTCATTGGTTGCATTCCCTTACGTCACCAACGAACTCTGTTATGAGTGGATACTTTACAAACACAACCTTCCCCATTGGATGCTTTCTGCGACACCCCGCCCACCGCTTCCATATGGTTTGTATTTATATCTGTAGGAAAATGATACTGTCTGATATGTTGCATGTCATCATGGAAGAGCGTTTGAGGTCGTCAGTGGATTTAGTGAGAAGAAAGAGAGCACGGCAGTTTTGTGATCACTGCAACGATTTTGTTTCACATGCCAATTTTTATCGTCACAAAAAAATGTTGCTTGGCTGTGTCGCTTGATACGATATACCATAAGTTATTTTGATATAGCAATTAAACTTACATAAAATTTATAATATGTGTCCCTGGACCACATAACCAGTCATACGGGTACATTTTTTTTTTTTTTGAGTTTTACTTTATAAATATTTGGCAGAGATACAACAATAAAAAACTAAAAAATAAAAAATATTGAGAAAATCCCCAGTTGTCCAAATGAAGTCCTTAGCAACAAATATTAGGCTACTAATGATAAATATATTTTTGATAAATGTAGTGATCTTCACACAAACACCAATAAATATATTTACATTACTATTATTTTTTATGGAACTTTTTTAATATCCTAATATTTTTTAACAACAGAAAAATCAATTATTTTGATCCATTTAATGTATTGTTGGCTATTGCTAATGCTACAAACATAACCTACATGTGCTACTTATGAGTTTACTTATGTTTTGTGGCCCAGGGTCAAATGTGACACGGATATATTATAAAAGACCAACTTTGGCCTGCGTGCCCTAGTTTCGGCACCTCTGGACTAGAAGTACAGTAGCTGACAGGTATCTGCAGATATTTTTTACCCGAGTTTGTCAGTCTGTATCACCCAACATGTTTTGCATTCACATGTGAAAGACTTTTAGATTATGGACCTGTCTATTGATTTTCTTTTTTCTATTTTAAAAGATTTAATGAAATGTTAGGGTAGAATCATAATAACAATAGAAACAGTGAACTTCAAATCATGAGACATCAGCAAAAACAAGCAGCTTTAAATTTCACTGACTTATGAATATGGTACTGAATTTATCAACATCCTAGCTAGCAATATGTGTTACATGATGTTTTTGAAACAAAATGTCTCATTTGAACTGCTTCTTTTATACAATGAATGCAGCATTGAGAGATACGTGCACAACATACTGACATAGGGCAGTTGGAGACATGTTTTCAAAATGTTGAAAATATATATTCTGAAATAACATTTGTTGCATTCCTCTAGACTACATTAAACATGAAAAGTCAGAGACATAATTTTCACATATTAAAATGGTAATTGTGTCCATTGAATTTCAGTTAATTTGAATGATGCTAAGTTTCTTAAATAGACTAATTAAATTATATTAATAATAAACGTATTTAGCAAACACAGTTTTTTATGTTCCACAATACTGTATGTGTGCTGTCTTTACGAGACATTGTTCCCCCCCCCCCCACCCACCCAGCTCTGAAAACAGAGAAGGCACCTCTACCTGGGGGTCATTAACATATAAAAAGCCCTTCACACCTCACACCCACCCCCCCTCCTCACAACCAGCTGTAAGGATTCCTGGAAACTTCCACCAGTTCCTATATACATCCACATACGTAAGGTTTCTGGATGTTTCACGAGTTTACTTCTGTGTATTACCTTTCCAAGCACTCTGCCTCATTTATCTGGCAAACCTACAGTTTAGCAGAGATTTCCCATCCCGTATTTGTCCGTATACAGCTCTTTTCATGCAGTGATAGGAATGGGGCCCTATACATTTGCACACATTTACTGTACCTAGATCAACCTTGAGGTTGCTTTTTTGACATGATGCTTGCTGCTGCACAATGGTGCCACATTGTTGTGTCCAATGTTTCTTACATTTTTTATGTACATGTTATAATTGGATTCTTTCATTTACATTTACATTTATTCATTTAGCAGACACTTTTATTATTTCATGTTGTAGACCACGAAATAGCAATTGATTTACCACTGAGATACAAGTTTAAAAAATAAAAAATAAAATGATAAACCTCACAATTGAACCTTCAAACCATTTTTTTTTTTAAGAAAAGGGATGAGTCAGAAGTATAAATTATTATATTATTTAAAACGGACTTATGTGGGTGAATTTTCGCATTGGTCTGAACAAAAACTGCAGACTGGATTATTGAAAATGCACATTCATTCTCTGCCAGTAGGAGGTGCTTTGGAACATCAGAAATATAGTGGTTTCCCCGGTAAAGGCTGTAAACAAAGCAGGGCTCAGCTCATAAATGATACTTTATCAGGAAAAATGCAAATGATACATTGATACATCTGACTATTTCTGTTGTCAGACAACAGGATGAATATGGAATAGTGACTGAAACGCGACCCATTAAGACTAACCAGCTCTCCCTTCCAAGATGTTAATCTGCACAAAAATCCTGATTTATAATCATGCTGTCGTCTGATAAAAACAAATAAGCTACACATGAGATAAAGCCAGTAGCTGTGCTGTGATTTCGGCTATACTTGCATGTAAAATTAGAGAAGCAACATATCTGTGTTTTAACTGAAAGCACAGCTCCTTTCACCCGCTCGCTGAACAGAGCAGAAGCAGAGAGAGAGAGATGTGTGCGCATGCGCTGGGAAAGAGAGACCTTGCGCTTGTGCAGCAGTCAGCTTCAGATGCCTAATATTTTCATTTGCTACAAGCAAGATACACAAGAAGCACATTCAACTCGGACACGCAGGTGGTTGCCGTGGTAATAAACACCGTACACAACAACCATTCACGTATCCCCACTTAAAGCACATCTCGTATATGACATTAAAGCATTTTAGGGGGCCCTTGGCTTTTGGGGGCCCAAGGCAGTCGCCTACCTTTGCCTAATGGGTAAGTCCGCCCCTGGAGAGGGATGGTACATTACCTTCTGTTCAAAATGAACTGTCTGAGGGGTCTAGAGCTAAATTGCCAGTAGAAATCTCTGGTGAAATCTCTGTGCGTCCTCCAATACGTTATAGGGAATTATAATGTCTTTATTTATCTCCTATAGTGTTTTTTTTCCTTCCCATTTGCTAATACATTCATGGCATTTTGAAGGGTATGATAGAAAACACAGTGGAAGAATGTCAAGTGAGGTTAACAAACATAACACATTCAAGTTATTTGTATGTTGTAAAAGTTTACTGTTGTTGAAACTTTGGAATTGTATTTTTTTTTTTTTTTTTTTTTGTACCTGAATGTGTTTTGTGTTGGACTTACAAAGGTCTGGAAAGCTTACATTGTTAGAAATATATGATTTTGTGGTTTTTCAGGAAACGAGGACGTTTCTTTTCATAAGGGGGAAGTAGTGTAAGAGTTAAAAATTCAACAATTTTGTTTTGTGTTAGAAATGCCCCATGTTAAAGTTCCTGTTGTGATGAGGACTTTTATTCTGATGGGGGCAAAAGGCGGAAGAGAAAGAGAGAGGAGTAGGTGAATAGAGAATAAAGTTGGGAAAAAGAGCTCGTCAGTATTCGAGGGTTTTATTTCTCAAAACATTCAGTTAAAGCCCCGAAAACACCCACAAACGCTCAAGCAAGCGTTACATTATTTAGAGAAAGTTTCTCATTATTACGATAAAGTTTCTCATTATTACGAGATTTTAAGTCATTATTTCGAGAAAGTTTCTCATTATTACGAGATTTTAAGTCATTATTTCGAGAAAGTTTCTCATTATTTCGAGAAAGTTTCTCATTATTACGAGAAAGTTTCTCATTATTATGACTTAAAGATCTTTTTTTTTACTCAACGTGGCGGAAACGGGCTTCTATACTATATAGTAAGCAGTTTACGGATAAGGGTAAAAAAAAAAAAAAAACCTTACTACTTTAAAACAATAAGTGATTTCACCGATGAAAGAGAAAAAGGTGACATTAATAATTTACCAGTTACCTAAATCCTAAATGCAATCACATAACTACAGGGATTCACGTCTGCTTTTAAAAACATGAATTCGCTTTCTGTTTTATGTACCAGCACTCGGCCGACTTTCTCGCTGTGCAGGTAACGTTACTGATAAATGCCTCAGTGCTTTTATAATTCCTACCATAGATCCATCTACTCCAAGCACCAAAACGTGATATTTAAAAAGTTATCGCAGGCCACTTCTTCATTTCATCCTCCCACTGTGTCATACACCGCGGGTGTGATAAATAGTTACCATCATGGTGTTTAATAGTGTTATGTGTGTGCGCCCATCATATCGCTCCTATAAGCTTCTTACCTACCGGCGAGCGAAATGGAAGTTTAACACATCATAAGGAAGTACGTCATCGTATCTACTTCCGCGTTGCAAGACAAGGTGAATATCAATGAATGAATTCAAAATAATACAAATGTTTGAAAAACGGTCTGATAAAAATGAAAATGATGTCAAATGTTGAGTAATAGCTTTTAGATTACGTTTATTTTGAAATTGTACATCAGATAGTCCTGACATTGTGTGGGTGACTCTCTGAGCAGGTGTATTATCACTCTGAAGTGAAAGTAATCAGTGGAAACAGGGAGTTTTATTTTTATACCTATCAGAATTGACAGACAAAATTGTTTTATTCTGTAATTACACAGAATTGTGGGAGTGACACTCTGGGGTGCTGGATTATTAATCTAAATTGAAACTGGTCTGCGGAAACGGAGTTTTCTTTTTAGTGCTATCCTAATTCAAAGACAAAACTGGTCATATATGAATTTTTGGACAGCTTTTATTTTGTAATGTAAAATCAGACAGTCCTGAAACTGACTGAGTGCCACCCCGCGGTAGTGGACTATTATGTAAATTGCATTTTTTTGTGGGAACAGGGAGTTTTCTTTTTAGACCTATCCAAATTCAAAGACAAAACTGGTCGTATATGAAGTTTTGTATGGCTTTTATTTTGTAATGCAACATCAGATCGTCCTGAAACTGGCTGAGGGACACCCTGGGTTACTGGACTATTAATCTGAATTGAAATTACTCTGTAGAAACAGGGAGTTTCATTTATAGAGCTATTCAAAATCAAAGACAAAACCAGTCATTTGAGTTTTTGGAGGGCTTTTATTTTGTAATGGAAAATCAGACAGTCCTGACATAGGGGACATTACATTCTGGACTGGTGTACTGTTAATCAAAAGTGAAACTTTTTTTGTGAAAATAGTGAGTTTTCTTTTTATAACCATGTGAATTTACTGAAAAAATATGGTTATATGCAAGTGCATTAAAGAGTTTTTCACCAGACTTTATTTTATTTTATTGTTTTAAATTCTACATTTAATATTACTCAACATTTGAAGTCATTTTCATTTTTATCAAACCGTTTTTCAAACATTTGTAGTATTTATTTATGTATGTATTAATTAATTAATTCATTCATTGATAGAGAAACTGGCTCAATATAGGAATGCCAAATATCGCTTTTCCTTGATCTGACTTTTACACGCTATTACCGTAACGCCTAGTATCTGCGCGCACCACAAAACAACGTGGCGGCTAGAACGACAGTGTTTTTCAAAATGGAGGTTGACCTGACCGCCAGTTACTTTTGCTTTGGCCCTGTTCCAAATGGCGCACTTCATGTGGACTTTCGGTCTTGTGGATTTAAATCGCGCGTTCTCGCCGAGTCTACGAGTCCGTAGGCCGTCCCATTCAGCATTTTAACGCTCTTAAGTGTGCTCAGCAGCGCCCCCTTTATACCCTTGAAGCGGTCTTCCGTGAAGCCGAGGAGCGTCTCGCTGCAGCCTGCGGGGTGAAGCCCGCATAGATGCAGGATTCGCACACTTTAACTACCCAGGAATCCTTGCGAAATGCAAATCAGGCAACGGATGGGAGGAGATTTCGCTCAAGAGCAATTGATGACATGGCTGAGAAGAAAATATTTAAGTGTAGGTATCATTACGGTTTTTATGACCTAGGTGTACATTTTACCAGTTGTTACCTACAGTTTATACAAACATTATGGTCATCGACCAGTGGTTGATCTAAAACATAATAATAGCGCGTTAAATAATATCGCATTATGATTCATTAAATAAATAAAACCGAATGTCAGGGCTTTACTGAGTCATATGTAAACCTAGTATTTATATTTAAATCTGTAAATTCATCTGAAACTCACGTACGTTTATTATGTGTTAAAATTGTAATCTTAGTTCAAATGGAACATAGGCAGCATATTCCCCGAACCTGCAGCTCCTGTCAAAAAACAACCAGACCGTTATTTCCGGCGTGACGATCGAGTCTGTCCCAAAAATACCTCTCAATGCGCCCTCGTGGACTCGCGCCAAGGGCCCTATAGGTCTGCACTACATGACGTCACCAAAGTGTGGACTATGAGGAAGTCCACAAGTCCGGAGTGTGCCATTTGGGACAGGGCTTTTGAAGTGCATGCGCCGCTCCCAATCTACCTAAATGCGTCTAGGTTGGCGCGAATCATTCGTGATCCAGCTTCACCTACAGAAGAAGTGAGTAAGTAATATAAGGTTTATTATTATAATTATTATTTTTTTTTTTTATTAATCATTGCAAATCGCCTTTCCTAATAATGTGCTAATTAGCAAGTTTCACAATGAATGCGGCTAAAGTAAACAGATTCAGATTCAAGTAGCTTTATTGGCATGGTAAAAAAATATCTTTACATTGCCAAAGCATAGAAACATTTAAATAGACATTTAACACAAATATACATAAATAAAACATAAAAAATAAACAAAACAACAAAAAACAAAAAAACGAAAGTACCAATAGAAAAAAATTTCTAATAAAGAGAAAGGAGAAGGACTGGATCCTGTCATGTCAGTTTGTGTGTGTTGTACAATGTTTTCTTCCGGCTGTGACTTGTGGTTCTGTTCTACTGCTTGTCCTTTTATCATGGCAGGACTTGACGTACCTTGCAGCCAGGTTAGAACTTGTTGAGGTTTCTCCCAGAATGTAAAATTATGTGCACATGTGCACGCCAGCACGCTATGAGAGTATTTCACCATTTCATTTGATAAAACTATCGTCATTCATTCGTATCGTATACACAGACAGAAGCTGCAATGTCTTTACGACAACCTGTCAAAATAAAATTTCTAATATAACCTATGCTTCAGGGACCATATTCATATAACATCTAAGGCTAAATGTAGCTCTTGACTGGTTGAGTTAGATGGTGATTAACACTAAACAGTAGAAAATCAGTTGAGTCTCCCCAGCTGTAAATGTCATTGGCTGTTAAAGTCTTGTGTTTCTTATAACAAACTGACATGTTGATAACACTTAGTCTTTCATAATGCTCTCAATTACATGTCGATGCATACTGTATGCATCAGTGAGTGTGGTGGTGCTTATGGGGTATGGTCACTTATTCCTTATATATTTCAAATGCAAGACATTAATTGCATGAGATTAAGTTTGTAAATTGCAGCCTGTGCCCTTTTGTAGTGTACATATACTATTTATCATCAAACTGTGATAGCTGTGACTAAATTCAGTATATATACGTCTGCCATATGTTGCCAGCCCTCAAAAATTCCTGCCCCCTTCTCGCCACCCCATCAATATTTTTCTAGATCCGCCCCTGACTGTATATATACTGTATATACGCATAATCATTAGCATTATTTGTTTATTTATTTATTTATTTATTTATTTTCTTCTTATTCTAGTTACAAAAGTGATTTAGTCGAGCAGTGAGAGATTTTCATGAATGGCAGACAGGACGAATATTGGACAGCTTCCCCTTTAAGACCGAAGTCCGGATTTAATATACCAGGGGTCGACAATCTAGTGGCACGCATATGGCAAGCCCAAAGGGTCAGAATTAAGCTATAGATTAATTGGGTTTGCAGCCAAAATACGCCATTGTGAATACAAACGCCGTAAAAAACGGGAGAAAATACGTCAATGACACCGTGTCTAACTGCGTTTTAGTGTGCATGAAAAACACCGTTTTGGTTGCACAGAGCATTTACGGCGTTTTGCTAATAGTATAATGAGCCACACCCACTGATTCCCGCAGCCAGTACGTTTGAACCATAGACTGTAAAAAAATATGGACGTAGTGTCCGTGACGTCACCCATAGACTCCTCAATAGCGGTTTTGAAGCTCAAAGTGTGCAGAGTGGGCCGTCTCCATCTTGGCAGCGCGTCACCGCGCGACTCTCCCGGAAAATCGAAAATGGGCAAAAAGGCGGGAGCTGGTTGCTGAAGCCACGCCCACCTAGCGCGACGGCATTGTCAGCAGCGGCAATCCACCTGTCACTCAAGTGGCCACGCTCTTAATTATGCAGAACTTTAAGGCTTAATATAATTTAAACGGATGAGTTATAAAAAAATTCACCCCCCTCACAGTTGTCATGAAGGGCAAAATTAACAATATAGACCAAAATCATTTTTTGAACCAGGCTGTAAACATGTTTTTTTCTGCTGTAAAGTTGGGCATTTTAACATGGGAAGTCTATGGGACTGACTCCCTTTTGCAGCCAGCCTCAAGCGGCCAATCGATGAATTGCAGTTTTAGTCACTTCCTTATTGGCTTCACGAGAGAGAGAGGGAGGTTGCCGCTCGGTTTGAACGGTTTTCCCCCAATCAATGGTAAACTAAAACAGCCCAGACTAATTGAGCACAGATCATTTTAGCCAAATGAATTAATAGGATATATTTACATACAACAGCCCATAACTTTTGGGATATTTTCATCTCTACTAACATTAAACATATTAATTAAAGATTGCACCTCTTCATCATAGTTTAATGTAGGCTTATTGCTAAGATTTCATGTTCAGCAATTATCCTACCTTCCCCATTTTATGTATTCAACTTATTACACAGACACCTTTTACTACTGCGTTTGTAAATAACAGGACACAACTTTGAGTATTGTTTCCAAAATGAGAAAATGTCCCTATCAAAAAACGCACCGATAAAAGCTTCTCATCACATAACTCTTTTGATAGCCTGCTTGTTAAAGTGCCCGACTCCCAAACCGCACCGATCACTGGTTCTCGTCTCCTAGCAGGTCTAGCCGGTATTTCAACGTTGATTAACCAGTGAATCAACGTCGGGTTCCATGGTCTAATCAACATTGGATTATGTTTAGATTTTGCAGATTGGATTAACGTTGATATTGTGACGTTGTTTCACTGTAGTACCTTTCAACATGTATGAATACACACCTGTACGTTCAATTAGAACCTAGTTTACATTTAGATCAACCTTGTACATTCATAAAGGTTAAAAATCAAATCACTGGCAGCAATGGCTTTACAACCAACTTCAATAAACTACCACATGCTCAATTTTTTAAAACAAGTTTTATTTTGGAAACATTCTGTATAAAACAGATGAATATAATCCCAAACTTTACCTTGGAGTGTTTATGCATGGATGTATTGTTAAAAACCTGTAGAAGAACAATCCAAATACAATATTTAAAGACTAAAAAAAGAAAGAAAACCTTGCATATTGTGCGCTGTACTTGCAAGAGAATCCCTTGTACTTAGAAACCCTTGTACTTTTTTGACTGAAACCAGTCGATCTATTATTTTGGTGAAAAACTATAGTTTATATGTAAACATGTTTTACTAATGTGTCTCATTTCAAGAGATTTGTACATTTGTGCAGTGAAAATGTTGAACAGTTAGAGAATGGAACCTGCAACAGAAACCGTGTCGGTGGTAAAGGGGTATAGGAGCAGGTGACCTTTCTTGATCTGAGGTGGCACTAAATTTGACAAGAGACAGTCGCCTTGAAATTCTTTATGCAAGAAAAACCCTGCCTTGAATGAAATGCATTTAGTATTTTAAGTAGAAATGTTTCTTCAAATTCTGATAAAATGGTAGAACCAACAGCCTTGTGTATATAGCGTGGTTGTGCTTTGGGTGATCCTTGAAAGAGTCCCAGCTCTAGGTGCTTTCTGATGCCATCCCCTCCACTCTCTCCCACTTGTGTGCTTTCTGTATGGTCCTGTACTAAATACTCATAAAATATCAACTTTGATATTGTGAAATATTTTTAACTGAAAACTGAATGCAAAACAAATCACATACAAAATTTTCGCTTTACAGTTCAATAACAGTGGGGTTGGAAACAAAGTGCACAACACTATTCATTAAACACTTATTTAATGTGTTCAGATGAAAGTTTGCAATATTAGCAAATTATTCACAAGCAGTGTTCTCAGAGTTTTAATAAGAATCCAAACTATACGGTGTATTTGGTAAAACAAGTAAAATCAAATGAAGTACATTTTTATTAAACCAAGTAAAATCACAACCTATCACAAAAGGTCAATAAATCTCTACCCGAAGTGACAGTGCAGCAGATTCCTTAGCAATTTGCCAATAATAAGCCGGATCCTTGATGACTCTACAAGGGGAAAGAAGAAATGGTTTACTGAAAAGTTCTTAAAAAGCAGGATTTCATTTTATACCATTTCTTTAAACCAGTGGTTCTCAAACTTTTTATACCAACCACTTCAGAAAGTATTTGACTCTCTAAGTACCACCATAATGACCAACATTACATTTCAGCAGCATAGTAGGCCTAACTATTCAGCTACAGCTCTCCACAGTTTTACACGAGGCAGTTTTATTCCTAATAAGAATATTTATTGTTGTCAGCCACTTCAACATTGGAAATACACAGTTTAAACATTAACACTGTATTGTGCTGACATACAGGTAAATGGAAAAAAAAAAATGATTAAATTAAAATGTTGTACCAACAGTGAAATAAAAACTGTACTGTACTTAAATGTAAAACAACAACAACAACACCAAAAAACAATTTTACTCAAATAAAGATCAAATTAAAATGTATTAACATTAATTTGTTTAATTTAGTGATTCCTCTGCTTACCACTAGAGAAAGCCTAAGTACCACTAGTGCTACTCATACCACACTTTGAGAACCACTGCTTTAAACAATCTTTAATTCATTTAAATTGTACTGACATTTGCGATTATTCAGAAAACACGAACAGAGTATGTTATCTTTGAGACTACTGTACGATTAACAATATAACACACCTAATGCATGGCATTCACATCAGAAAAATGTCAAAAATCTCTAAAAGACAGACATTAACAAATTACCACCATCACACAACATCAACTTTAGCATCTGTGATACAGAATGCAAAAATACACAGACATATTTATATTCTGCAGGTTACATGTACTTTACCCATTTATAAACTCTGGTAACGTTATACTTTACTATTTTTGAAAGGTAATAAAGATTTATAAAGAGTATAATAATAAAGAGTAATAAAGAGTAATTTTCTTTCCTGATTTTGCCCATTTGTTTGCAGGACCTCGCAGATCACATCTGACCCTGTGTTCACATTCCAGTTATTGTTCTCCGTTGACATGTCAAGACTCAAATTTGCTCAAAATAAAAATTTAACAGGCAAATATAAAATAATTCGGGACCGGCCAAGCAGTTTTAATGAGCAGCATTTCAATTGGCCGATTGGGTGAAAACCGTTCAAACGTACTGGCTGTAGGAATCAGTGGGCGTGGCTTATTATACTATTAGCAAAACACCGTAAATGACGCGCGCTCTGTGCAACCAAAACAGTGTTTTTTACACCTTCATGTGGCAACATGAACGGCGTAAAAAACTGCATTTTTCATGCACACTAAAATATGGAAAGCCAAATGGTTCAGAATTTGCGTGCTTTTTACCGCCGTATTAATAGTAAAACGCAGTTTTCATAACTCTGCCAGGCATTAAATAAGCGCCGTTAGGCGATAAGTTAACGCCAGACGCCACCACACTTTAAAATAACACCACACACCACTTAAGATGCAGATTTATTTGCTCATCTACATGGACATACCTCTCATGGCTACGAGGACTCTACGACAAGTCAGATCATACAGTTTGCAAGAGCGCGAAGATGGCAAGGACAGCCCTTACAATTCTAGATATAGGGGAAAAATGCCCCTGAATGAGCTTTTGTCTCATAAAGTTATCACACCAGGCACGAATGAGTGCAACTTTGGAAATGATTTTATACAATAGTTAAATTAATAAGAAAATAATATTAGTATTTTATTATTATAATATATTTTGAGTAGGCTATCATTTCAGTTTAAAAAAAATAGTTGGGGATAGTTTCACAAAAATTTAATTTCTGTTTATTTACATTTACATTTACTCACCCCGATGTTGTTTCAAACCTTATGTCTTTATTGCTTTTGAGGAACATAGGAAGATATTTTGAAGAATGCTGATAACCAAACTGTTTTAGTCTGTAAATATATGTCGATTCAGATGCAGCTTCTGAAACAAAAGTATAGCATGTGTAATTCTAAATTAAATATTAATTTTTAAAGCTACAATTTAGTTGCTTTTTCACATTTAACACAATTAGGCTATATGACTCTAAAATATCTTTTGAGGGTACTTTTTCTTCCTTTTTAAAAACATAATAACATGAGAAACTGAAATCATACTCAAAAGTAGATACCTGAATTTTTTTTTTTTTTTTTTTTTTTACAATAAAGCACTTACAAATATAAATATAGGGAATATAGTTGAATCGAATAACGCGAATGAGTGCAAATTTGGAAATTATTACAACGGTTAAATAAGAAATTTTATGGCAAGTCTTGACCTTTTGGATGTATTTAATTATAAATATCTTTGTAATCTATAATAACATTACATTTATTTCATATTTTCTCTATGACATTCTTGAATATTAAGACAGGCACCTGCAATTTTGCCCAAATTATACATACTTTGTTTGTGAATTTGCACATGCTATAATGTAAGCATCATTAATCACCCCTTTGTGTTTAATAAAAAAATAAATAAATAAATAAAAAGATTGATTAATGAAATGAAAGAATGATTTAATAAAAAATGAGAATGATTAGTAATTGTGTTTCATTGGCCTGATTAGCTTAGCCCCTAAAACCTTTCTTATTTAGTGGTACAGTATTGCATGATTTGTAGTTTATATTTAATACACTTTGCATAAACATTTGTAATTAGTTTTTAAAAGGTAACATTACAGTCTCAAGGCCTCTACGCTTACATTTCTTTTTTGATATTTCTTTTTTTTTTAGGAACATAAATAAATAATAAATTAACCATCCCATATAGGGCAATATTTGACTCCTTAAAGATTTTTTTTTAACCTTTGTAATCCCATTTTCAAACTTTATTAAATGTATGTCATATTTTAAAGCAGAAACATTTAGATTTATAAACTTTTATCAAAAATGTTAATTAAACAATACATTTTATTAAAATAATAAAATACAATCAAGAAGAATAAATTACCAGTCAAATGAAATCAGCATCAACATTTCATCTTTGCAAGGCACAGAACTTTTCTGTTGCATTAAGGATTAGATACAGGCTTTTTGAGAAGACTCAGAGGTGGCATTAATTTATTTCATAATAACGATGTTATGAAATTAATGTTTAAAATATAAAGTTTTGAATATGGAAATATTAAACGATTTAAATGACTCAATTTATACTTTAAATTGAAACTGAAACCGCCAGTAGGTGATAGCATGTCACTGCCTTGTTATTTAATCGATTTGTTCATTTATTGAAGAACTCTATTTATGAATGGGTGATGGGTAAATCATTGACTCCCTAGATTTGTACAAAAATGCAGATTCATTTTGTTTGGAGATGCACAGCGATCAGCTGTAACTTTGTTTGAATATTTAAGAAATAGAGCACAATAAGTGTTCCTGAAATGTAAGTCCATATGCTCAGGGGCGCCTGTAGGACCCCCCAACACACACTTTTTCCAACAAAAAAAATTATTGTTTCAGCCATTAAAATACAGTTCAGTTTTGTATGTAATGCAAATGTGATTTATAATTTGTTTCGATTTTTTTTTTAAGTTAATTTAGAAAAATGTTTAGAGCATTTTTTTTTTTTTTTTTAGGACCAAGCAGCCAGCTTCAGACAGTGAGTTGATCATATAGCCTATGTTTGATCAATTTAGCCTTCACAAATCATCACGACTTGCCTAAAAAAAAATCAATAGATATAAAAAAGTTCAAGCATATCACAATGTTATTTTAAATGTTTACTCTACAAAAATGTGCGCTGTTAGATGCATATCCAGTCGTTTGTGCGAGAGTGGAAACTAAAGCGGCTTTGCAGGACATGCGGCGCCAGCGCGGTCAACAGTGGAAACAACTTAAAATAGGCAGTAATTTTTTGCTCATAAAGGTAAGAGTAATACATCATTCTAAACTGTAAAGGGTCTACTTCTATTGATGTGCACTAACAATATCAACAAAATGTTGTTATTTTATAAAATAAAGAAAACAATCGCTTTCTGCTGTCTAGGTTTTGAGCAGTAGCGCTTCACAATGATGAACCTAAACTCAGTGAATTGTCTCACAGACATAATAAAAATATAAAAAAAGCTTTAAATTACTACTTTAAAATGAAATAATTCAAATCAAAAATAGAAACTATTTCATTGATGCATTTCTCTCTAAAGGCACGTCCAATGAGGAGTCATTTTTTTCCCACCATAATTGATGGATGTCTAAAATATAAAAATAATAAAAAGCCTAAAACAGGCCTGATAATAATTTGTGTTTTATTTTATAATTCTGTACAATTAAAAAATAAAACACAAATTATAATGGCATATATGTAAAACTTTGTCTTATAACTGTATAGCTGCTTATATTTTCTTATTTTTATGTTGCTCTGTTCTGAATACCAAAAAAATAAAGGATTTGCTGCAACACAATTTTGTCTGATATGTGAATTATTTATTAGCCTTTTTTTTTTTTATTCATGCAGCAAATGCTTTAAAATAGCTTTAAACATCACTTTATTGCCTTCCAGACTCCTTTAAAGTACTTTTCACTATACATTTTATGGGTAGCTTGAATGTAAAACATTGTCATGAATTCGTTGTATTCCCATTTGTAAAATAGCCTACAAATGCATTGTTGTAGGCTAACCCGATCTCATGAAAGTGCATATTTTCTGCTTCTATTTGGCATAATATTTATAGGCTATATGCAGAAATTGACTTTGGCATGCAAAAAATTAAACTGAATCTATTATTACATCGTTTCTACACTGTTTGTTATGATGAATGACAATACTGCAGTCTGCTTTCTCTATCTGAGGTGCACCAATAAGCATTTATTGCCTTCAATCCCTGTACTCCATCTCTTCAATCGTATTACTATCCAAACTGCAAGAGTTTTTTTTTTTTAGATTTGTCTTTGTTTGTTGATACTAATATAAAATATCAGGGGGATTTTTTCCCCCGGATCCCCCCCAGTGCTTAATTCAGCACTGATTATCATTTCAGTTTATATTATGTTTAAAAAAATTGTTGCTTTAAAAAATAATATTTAATTTAGAATTACACATGCTATACTTTTGTTTCAGAAGCTGCATCTGAATAGACATATATTTACAGACTAAAAAACAGTTTGGTTATCAGCATTCTTCAAAATATCCTGCTATGTTCCTCAAAAGCAATAAAGACATAAGGTTTGAAACAACATCGGGGTGAGTAAATATAAATGTAAATAAACAGAAATTAAATTTTTGTGAAACTATCCCCAACTATTTCTTTAAACTGAAATTATAGCCTACTCAAAATAAAATATAATAATAAAATAATAATATTACTTTCTTAATAATTTATCTGTTGTATAAAATCATTTCCAAATTTGAACTCATTCATGCCTGGTGTGATAACTTTATGAGACAAAAGCTCATTCAGTGGCAGTTTTCCCCTATATCTAGAATTGTAAGGGCTGTCCTTGCCATATTCACGCTCTTGCAAACTGGATGATCTGACTTGCCGTAGAGTCCTCGTAGCCATGAGAGGTGTGTCCATGTAGATGAGCAAATAAATCTGCATCTTAAGTGGCGTGTGGCGTTAACTTAACGTCTGTCGGCGTGTGGCGTTATTTTAACGCGTGGTGGCATCTGGCGTTAACTTATCACCTGACAATGCTTATTTAACGCCTGGCGGCGTTATGAAAACAGCATTTTAATATTATTACGGCGGTAAAAAGCACGCAAATTCTGAACCATTTGGCTTTCCATAGTATCAATTAATAAAAGGGGTTTGGTGCTGTTGGCACAGTAGTTAACCAGAAAAAATAAAAATGGCATGTCATGCCGGAAAGGTTGCCGTCCCCTGCAATATACTGTTACATATGCGCTTTCTCTCCAAATGTTTACATTTCCTTAAGACATAAATGACTGTGTTTATGAGGATACTTGCATTTGGACGCATATAACTGTTTATGCAATCGTTCAAAGCCAATAAAGCGGCAAAAATGATCACAAGCTCTATTAGCAGCTGATGCGCGGCTTACGCAGTCCTCTCACACAGAAACAGAGACAATGCGCGCAAGCTCTGTTGTTTGTGTTAAAAATCAGTTGTTTCAAACTGCAGTGCTATAAAAACGCATGCAAATATGGCAAGCCAAAAGGTTCAGAATTAGGCCTAGATTAAACGCGTTTACATACAAAACGCCGTTTTTGTATGGTGTTTAAAACAGTATTAGCGCCGTCAAATACGCCGCCCTGATAGCAGACGCCGTAAAAAACGTGCATAAACCGTAAAAAACGGCGTAAAAAAATGGCGTTTTAGTGTTTATAAAAAGCGCCACTTTTAACGCCATCTGGCTTGCCACAGGACGCTGTAAAAAACGCCGTTCTGAATGCACAAAAGCGCGCGTTATTTCCGCCGTTTTCCTTGTAGTATAATGAGCCACGCCTGCTGATTTCCACAGCCAGTAATATTGAACTGTTCTCACCCAATCAATGACAAACAGAACCAGACCAGACTAATTTACCACAGATCGTTTAAGCGGAAGAAGTGCCTGTGAACTGATAGGAAATATTAAGTAACTTCTTGTATATTTTCATCTCTACAAACATTGAAGATAGGCCAATTCCACATCTTTATCCTACTTGAATGAAATTGTTAATTATTTAACAATTATAAACCCTAGTTTATATATCATGTACTACCCAAATACCTTTTATGTATATAAATAAGTGCTGGTTCAAAATATTCAATTAGCTTTGAGTAATTTAATTTCCAATACAATAAATCATACATGATAACGGAAGTCAGAGAGTGTGTAAAAGCTGTGCAGCTACAGAAGTTGGAGGCAATGGTCCTTAGTCTTTTTGACCCCTATACACCGCTATAACCACTGGTTCGAGCCCTGCTCCAAACTGATTCTGGTATACGGGGAGTTTATTTGCTGTTTAACAAACAAATATACGGTGAGGCATTGCTTCCACACATATTATTTTTTCCGCTCACGTGATAATAATGAGTTGTGTAGTTAAAACGACATATTTTCTTGTAATAACGAAATTTTACATCGTTAAAATGACATTATCTCCTTAAAACGACATATTTCTTTCTCAACAACATGTCATAAAAACAATATGATTTTCCCTTTATAGATTACATAATGTGAGCAAGCTTAGCGATTGTCCGAGCTGCTGTCGCCGTGGTCCTGACATAAAAGAGCATCTGCACGCTGCTGAAATTATAAGAGTATACTGTTTTAAATGTATTGTAATATTTTTACTGTAACGTCATGTTTATTAGGATTAATCTCCAATCTTACTACAATACTCTATCCAATTAACTGCATTCAGACCCAGAGGATATGACATGATCAAATCAAACCAGTTATTTTTTTTTTAACAAAACCGACTCTGGGCTAGGAATACTTCTTTATTTGAGTGACTCAAGTTTGATTTAACGAAAGAGAAATGACAGTTTGATTTTATTATTATTACATCACTATTATTAATATTTCGTTCTGTCTGAAGAACGGAAAAACGAAAATTAAGCTATATTTTTCGTATTTTTTTTTATTGTGGATAAAAAATGAGCTTATGCATTTGCGCGTGAGCGGCCCTGAAACGCCACTTTTCAACTTAGCCTGTCTTTACTGTCTGTCCCATTAAAGCAGAATAAGAGTTCATCTGTGATGTACAGCTCTGCAAATTAGTCACAACGTTTCTTCATATTGTTTGGCTGTTGCGACTATATTTCTTGCAAATATAGATCTCATATAAAGAGCAACACTGCACTTCTCGGGTTGGCGGTGTCTGAGCTTCTGCATTGTCCTCGCCGCACACCCACGCTCAGCGCAGCCTATTCCTTACAAAGCCTGTAATTTACCCCAGGCCCAAAAGAAGATTCGATGCGACGGGCGGCTCGATTCAGGTAAAGATAGCAATGTATAGTCAATAATATATAATAATCAGACTAAAAATGGGCCTAATGCCACCCACGCATGTGAAAGAAATATTAAAGAATAGTCTAAGCTTATTTGTTTTTACCCACGAAAAAAAAAAAACATCTAGCTTAATTTAATTTTTCCGTTTCTCAAACAAAACGAAATAACAATAACAACAATAATAATAATAGGCTAATAATTATAAAATCAAACCATTTGTCACTCAAATAAATAAAATATAAAAAACATTTTTTTTTTTTTAACAGCAGAGAGAAGTGCATGTGGGTGACGTAATACAATTGCATGTGCACGTCAGTGCTGCTATATTGCTATATTTACCTGTTAAATTTTTATTTTGAGTAAATTTGAGTCGTGACATGTCAACGGAGAACAAAAACTGGAATGTGAACAAAGGGTCAGATGTGATCTGCGAGGTCCTGCAAACATGATGGGGCAAATCAGGTAAGACCTTTATTACCTTTCAAAAATAGCGGGTAAAGGACATGTAACCTGCAGAAGATAAATATGTCTGTGTGTATTTTTGCATATTTATATATTGCATACTTTAGCATTTTCACAGATGCTAAAGTTAGATGCTCATCTGAATGGTGTGCTGGTAATTGTGTTTGTTTATGTCTGTCTTTTTAGAGATTTTTTTTTAATTTTTCTGGTGTGTGAATGCCATGCACAACCAGTCTCGAAGATACTCTGTTTGTGTTTTCTGGATATCGCAAAATGTCAGTACAATTAAAATGAATTAAAGATCGTTTAAAGCAGTGGTTCTCAAAGTGTGGTACGAGTAGCACTAGTGGTACTCAGGCTCCCTCTAGTGCGTTACGACGAGGAATCACTAAATTAAACATTAAGGAATGTTAATAATTTTAATTTGATCTTTATTTGAGTAAAGTTGTTTTTTGGTGGTGTTGTTGTTGTTGTTTTTACATTTAAGTACAGTACAGTTTTTTATTTCACTTTTGGTACAACAAAATTTTAATTTAATCATTATTTTTTTCATTTACCAGTATGTAAGCACAGTACAGTGTTAATGTTCAAACTGTGTATTTACAATGTTGAAGTGGCTGACAACAATAAATATTCTTATTAGGAATAAAAACTGCCTTGTGTAAAACTGTACAGAGCTGTAGTTTATATATCGTGGTTGTGCTTCGGGTGATCCTTGAAAGTGTCCCAGCTCTAGGGTCCCTTTCTGATGCCCTCCACTCTTTCCCACTTGTGCGCTTTCTGTATGGTCCTGTACTAAATCCTCATAAAATATCAACTTTGATATTTTTAACTGAAAACTGAATGCAAAACAAATCACATACAAAATTTTCGCTTTACAGTTCAATAACAGTGGGGGTGCAAACAAAGTGCACAACACTATTCATTAAACACTTATTTAATGTATTCAGATGAAAGTTTGCAATATTAACAAATTATTCCCAAGCAGTGTTTTCAGAGCCCCCAGTTACACTGTTTTAATCAGAATCCTAACTATACAGTGTATTTGGTAAAACAAGTAAAATCAAATTAAGTACATTTTTATTAAACCAAGTAAAATCACAACCTATCACCAAAGGACAATGAATCTCTAATAGAAGTGACAGTGCAGTGTAGCAGATGAACAATTCCTTAGCAATGTGCCAATAATAAGCCGGATCCTTGATGACTCTACAAGGGGAAAGAAGAAATGTTTTACTGAAAAGTTCTTAAAAAGCAGGATTTCATTTTATACCATTCCTTTAAACCAGTGGTTCTCAAACTTTTTATACCAACCACTTCAGAAAATATTTGGCTCTCCAAGCAGCACCATAATGACCAACATTACATTTCAGCAGCATAGTAGGCCTAACTATTCAGCTACAGCTCTGTCCAGTTTTACACAAGGCCATTTTTTTCCTAATAAGAATATTTATTGTTGTCAGCCACTTCAACATTGTAAATACACAGTTTGAACATTAACACTGTACTGTGCTTACATACTGGTAAATAATAAAAAAAAAAAATTATTAAATTAAAATGTGTTGTACCAAAAGTGAAATAAAAACTGTACTGTACTTAAATGTAAAACAACAACAACAACACCACCAAAAAACAACTTTACTCAAATAAAGATCAAATTAAAAATTATTAACATTCATTAATGTTTAATTTAGTGATTCCTCGTCGTACCACTAGAGGGAGCCTGAGTACCACTAGTGCTACTCGTACCACACTTTGAGAACCACTGCTTTAAACAATCTTTAATCTTTAAACAATAGACTGTTGTGCGATTAAAAATACAAAACACCTAATGCATGGCATTCACACCAGAAAAATGTGAAAAATCTCTAAAAGACAGACATTAACAAATTACCAGCATCACACACCATCAGATGAGCATCTAACTTTAGCGTCTGTGAAAATGCTAAAGTATGCAAATAATAATATGCAAAAATACACACAGACATATTTATCTTCTGCAGGTTACATGTCCTTTACCCGCTATTTTTGAAAGGTAATAAAGATCTTACCGGATTTTGCCCATTTGTTTGCAGGACCTCGCAGATCACATCTGACCCTGTGTTCACATTCCAGTTTTTGTTCTCCGTTGACATGTCACGACTCAAATTTGCTCAAAATAAAAATTTAACAGGCAAATATAAAATAATTCGGGACCGACCGAGCAGTTTTAATGAGCAGCATTACAATTGGCTGATTGGGAGAAAACCGTTCAAACGTACTGGCTGTAGGAATCAGTGGGCGTGGCTCATTATACTATTTAGCAAAACGCCGTAAATGACGCGCGCGCTCTGTGCAACTAAAACTGCATTTTTTTACGCCATCATATGGCAACATGAACGGCGTAAAAAACAGCGTTTTCATGCACAGTAAAAAGCCGTCAAATATGGCTTCATTGACGTATTTTCGCACGTTTTTTACGCGTTTGTTATCACAACGACGTATTTTCCGGCGCAAATACTGTTTAAAATTCTGTATTTGACAGAATATTTCTTTCTTTTTTTGTTGTTTAGAACTTATTTAATTTAGTTATTTAAGTAATTTAACTTATTTTGTTTTGTAGAGGCAGCATCTTTATTTTCAGTTTTTCATCTAATAAATTTGTTTTATTTCATTTCCATTTGAGCCTTTAAAAAAGTTTTAGCTAACAATTATAGCAAGCACACTGACATGCACATGCAATTGTATTACGTCACCCACATGCACTTCTCTCTGCTGTTAAAAAAAAAATGTTTTTTATATTTTATTTATTTGAGTGACAAATGGTTTGATTTTATAATTATTAGCCTATTGTTATTATTATTTTTATTGTGATTTCATTTTGTTTGAGAAACGGAAAAATGAAATTAAGCTAGCTGTTTTTTTTTCGTGGGTAAAAATAAATAAGCTTAGACTATTCTTTAATATTTCTTTCACATGCGTGGGCGGCATTATGCCCATTTTTAGTCTGATTATTATATATTATTGGACTATACATTGCTATCTTTACCTGAATCGAGCTGCGTGTCGCATCAAATCTTCTTTGGGGCCTGGGGTAAATTCCAGGCTTTCGTAAGGAATAGGCTCTGCCTGAGCGATGGTTGTACGGCGGGAGGACAATGCAGAAGCTCAGACGCCGCTGACCAGCGAAAAGTGCAGTGTGTTCTCTTTATATGAGATTTTATTTGCAAGAAATATAGTCGCAACAGCAAAACAATATGAAGAATACGTTTGTGACTAATTTGCAGAGCTGTACATCACAGAAGCAACTCTTATTCTGCTTATAAGGGACAGACATCAGTAAAGAAAGGCTGAGTTTGAAAGTGGCGTTTTTCAGGGCCGCTCACGCGCAAATGCATAAGCGCATTTTTTTATCCCAATAAAAAAAAAATACGAAAAATATAGCTTGTATATGTTCATTTTTTTTGTTGTCTTCAGACAGAACGAAATATTACCGCAATATAATATAGTGATGTAATAATAATAAAATCAAACTGTCATTTCTCTTATTTTCTTATTTGTGTCAGTATTTAGATTTGTCGTTAAATCAAACTTGAGTCACTCAAATAAAGAAATATTCCTAGCCCAGAGTCGGTATTGTTAAAAAAAAATAACTGGTTTGATTTGATCATGTCATAATCCTCTGGGTCTGAATGTAGTTATTTGGATAGACTATTGTAGTAAGATTGGCAGATTAATCTTAATAAACATTACAAACAAAAATATTGTAATAAAAATATAAAATATAAAAATATTACAATACATTAAAACAGTATATTCTTATAATTTCAGCAGCTGCTGCAGATGCTCTTTTATGTCAGGACCGTGGCGACAGCAGCTCGGACAATCGCTAAGCTTGCTCAACATATGTAATCTATAACGGGAAAATCATATTGTTTTTTATGACATGTTGTTGAGAAAGAAGAAATAGTCGTTTTAAAGGAGATAATGTAGTGTCGTTTAAATTATGTAACATCTCGTTATTACGAGAAATTGTCGTTTTTTAACTACAAACTCATTATTATCACGTGAGCAGAAAAAATAATATGTGTGGAAGCAATTGCCTCACCGTATAATTTGTTGTTAAACAATCCGAAATAAACTCCCCGGATATACCAGAATCGGTTTTGGAGCAGGGCTCGAACCAGTGGTTATAGCGGTGTTGTATAGGGGGTCAAAAAGACTAAGGACCATTGCCTCCAACTTCCTTCTATAGCTGCACAGCTTTTTTACACACTCTCCCACTGACTTCCTTATCATGCCTATGATTTATTGTATTGGAAATTTAAATTACTCAAAGCTAATTGAAATATTTTGAACCAGCACTTGATTTATATACATAAAAGGTATTTGGGTATAATTCATGATATATAAACTATGGTTTATAATTGTAAATAATAAAAATTACATTCAAGTAGGATAAAGATGTGGAATCGGCCTATCTTCAATGTTTGTAGAGATGAAAATATACAAGAAGTTACTTAATTATTTCTTATCAGTTCACAGGCACGTCTTCCGCTTAAAACGATCTGTGGTAAATTAGTCTGGGTATGGTTCTGTTCATCATTGATTGGGTGAGAGTACAGTTCAATATTACTGGCTGTGGAAATCACAGCAGGCGTCGGTTCTCATTATACTACCAAGGAAAAGGCGGAAATAACGCGAGCAGTTTTGCGCTAACTACTCAATACCATTTTTAAACGCCGTTTTAAAAAATCACTGCGGTTTGTAGGTATTGTAAAAACGCGTTAAATCTATGCGTAATTCCTTGAACCTTTTGGCTTGCCATATGCAACATTAAGTTTTTCGTGACCATCCCCTGGTCGTGTTGCACAGTAACGTGATGTGAGCGCACCATGCTGTTATTCACGCGTTCTGCCTGCATTCCCGTGTAATGCATGGTTAGACTGCGGTCATTCTAATTATGCAAAACGTTTGCAGTAAACACTGCATTTTGTGGCAACACGAAATAAAGCGATAGAGTTACAATATGAAATCGATAGACTTTTAATTCGTCCATCCGATTATAGCTCGTGTCATATCCTCCCAGCCCTATATGCCGCATTGGATTTAATTGAAGTAAAAAGCCCTCATGCCAAAGATGGAGTTAAAAGCTTTTACTGAAAGTCAACAAAGCATGACAAAATATATTTGTCTTTTTTATTTTGTTGGGTTCCTTTGTAGGGGTGGACGAGAACACTTATCCCTATGCGGAGAGACGAGACCTGAGACGGGGGTTCCACGAGAACGTACATAGACAAGATTTTTAGACCTTTTTATATAGAAACATGACCATCATCATGATGAAACTATATAGATTGAAAAATAGTCTTTTCAACTGAAAAAATAACATATACCATGGATCACAAATACAGTGTAAAACTGTAGGTGCCTTTAACCTCTATTTTAATAACAGTTTAATTGCAGTATAATAAACAACTGTAACCCCACCTTGCAAAATGATTTGCCACAAAACTCAACTGACAGGCAAGTAATTGTACAAAAATCTAAATAGTATAAATAAAAATAAAATAAAACATATCCTAACAAACACCAAATATCCCAAGCAGTCAGTCGTTTTACACATATTTAGCTTAATACTGATTTTTTTGTCTCCCACTTTAATAAAATATATATATTGTCTATAATTCTCTAAACATTTCGATTAACTGTGTGTGTGTACCATTTAAATTAAAATTAATAAGCAGTGGTTCCCAAACCCCCCCTCCCAACTGGGGGGCCTCGACAGGCTGAGGGACTAGTTAGGGCCTTATTGAAATCCATTTGATTCTTTTCCACAATTCCGTTTTTTTCCCATTTACTTTTCGGGAATCCGTTTTTTCATATTTAATACATTTTAAACAATTTAACATTTCTCAATTCTTTTTTTTATTAGTTAAATTAAATTGTATTAATTAAAAGGCTTTTCTAATTAATTAAAATCATGAAACTTCACAGCAATTTATTAAAAAAGTTTAAAAAAAAGTTTAGGGCCCTATGAAATGTTTTATTTTTCTTACCATACATATTTTTGTATATCTATCTATATATATATAGATATATTATATATATATATATAGATATATATATATATATATTATATATCCCTATAATATATACATAATATATATATATCTATTATCTTAGTTACCAAATTCGTGTTTTAAAGCATGTCTAATTATTTGAATGCATAAAACAACTTAATTTATCTTTTTTTTTTTTACAGTAGACTTATGTGATTTTTTTTTTTCCTCAGAAATTCGTGTGTGTTGTATTTACATTTTTTCTGGTTATCAAATGAAGGCATAAAACATTAATTTAATTTTATCTTTTAATTATTGAAAATTTAGCAAAACGTTATTTTTTTGGAAAAACAAAGGGGATTTACTATTAAAATTAAATGTGTGATGATTCCTTAAAAAATAATGTTTGTTTCATTTAGTAGTATCAGTAGTAGTAGTAGCAGGCTGTCTTCATATCAAACCAGACTTTTATTTTGACATGTTGCCGTGAATACCTTGACACAGCTTCTGTGTATGAGATATGATGCTTGTTTTACTCAAATCAAACGCGGTAAAATGCTCATGAAGTGGACTCTCAGATGTAGTTCTGGAGATGTTGTTCATGTGTTTATGTCCTCATTTAGTAATGACGGCAGACCGCTAAACTTACAGCGAGCATCACTTCGTTTTTTGCGGCTTAATATTACAGATACTAGTCCATATTGTGATTTGATTGAAATCTGTAATGACCTTCTTTTGATTCAGTCAAAATTTGACAAATTCTGTGAACATTCCGCATTAACACCTGTGAATTTCTGTTTTTATGACTGGAATAAAGACTACACTGCGTAATTTTCCTGCTTACTCTTGCGCGCGCCACCTAGCCCTGATACGGAACATAAAATGTCTTACATAACCACCACTGGTGAACGAGCCAGTGTAAATCCAAATATATCTGAAAGGGTCTGGGCAGCTGTTACCAGTCAGATCTCGCGACACACATTGGATCTCGCTCATCACACCCCTAGTTTTCTTTATCAATTTAGGGTATTGTAGAGTGTATGGTCTGATGTGCGGTTATTTTGGTTGGAAGCCAATTTTGACATTTACTCAGGACATTTCTGTCAGTAAGGTAATGGAGGAGTCCTGCTGTTTTAGGATGTTACAGAAGAGTTTTAAAACTAAGTTGCTGTTTACACATATTCCACGATAGTTATTAGGGTCGGATTTGTCTCCGCTTTTATGAATTGGGGTGATGAAGCCTTGGTTCCAGGTGCTGGGAAATACACCTGCACTAAGAATGATATTAAAATACAATTGTTTAAGAATGGGCCAGTTTCTGAATTTTTTGTTCTATGCATTTAATCATTAAATCAGAATGCATCATTCCAGTACCACATGCTTTTTGAGATTTAAGTGTTTGTATATTATCGTCACAGGTTCAGCTAGTGTAAAAGGTCCATAATCTAGTGTGTAGTGTTATTCGGGTGGTTTTGACCACAAAATTCAATTTATATCACGTTTTTTTTCTAAATTATGCCGGTTTCCCGGTTTATGACCGTTTTTTTTTTTTTTTTCTTATGCAATAATCAGGTGTACAATGCATTTTTGCCTGGTTTGATATTCCTCAGACGTTGCTTTTCCCGCAGCCCTGACAGCACTTGCATAAAATGTTGTTGTTTGGTCGACGTCGGATTATTTTGGAAAGATCCAAAAACCCCCATCTTCCCTTCTTCCCGTAAGTTACCGCCTCTGTTCACATCATACTCCCGTCTGCAGGGGGGACGGTTTGCAGTCTGCTACTGATCCGCGGCTGCTTTAGTCCACAAACACAACATTTGTTCATTATTTTGACTTCATATCATGTAAAAAAAAAAACACACACACACACACACACACACATATATATTTTTTTTCAGCATTGGGAGTCTTTTATCACAGAACAGTAACAATCTTTTCATGGTTTATAGACATATAGTGTAAATCAATAAATATAAACAAGCATTAGTCATGCATTTACATCTAGGTTTGTATAATAATCTGCTCAAGCAAGCGGCAAAAACATTTAAACCACAATTAATTAGCCTACTTTCTTTGTTAAATTATTTTACAATTAAAAACACCACAGACAGAAACCAGTATCGCTGCCTTTGCTTTTAAATCGTTATCACAAGCAAATCCCAGGGTCTTTACTGAACTTTGTTTTTCTGCCTCCATAAAAGTTGAACTATGATATAGTTGTTTTCCTTGCTTATCTAAAATTGCCTTTTTGTTCCTTGTTTTAAAACCTAGCCAAAAAACCATGTGTTGCCGTTGGTTGTGAAACAGCTTTAAATAGTATAACATTTATTGTGAAAAAAGGACCTGGCCATTTCCGTGTCAATTCCATGTTTCATTTTTCCTCCCCACGCAAACCAATGCGGCTTTCACCAATTCAGCACCGTGCAGCCACAGCACAAATAGCTCGCTGTATGATAAACGTTGCGCTGCCACTGCTGCAGACGCACCGCTCCTGGAATGGCCCTGATGGACCGCCCAACCTCGGTGTCAGTATGAAACGGGAATCAGTTAACATGGGTGCGTAAAAAAAATACACAACGCATACGCCACTGCAGACGAAGTAAGTTTGAAAACACTCTCCCGTTAAGTATGTAACCACGGTTCCTGAAATAGGGAACGAGATGCTGCGGTGAACGTCACCGTATGGGACAACCTCTCGGTGTGGACGAAGTTCTGAAGCCCTTATGTTACATCTCGCCAATCCCTATTGGCCCAAATAGCGCTTGGCCACCGCCCCTACGCATGGTGTACGCCGCTGCATCGGCTCTATCCCGAGGTGCCCGCGCGCTATTTCGCGATTCAGATTTCATGAACTGAGAAGAATAATGCTATCAGTTATGTCAACTGCCGGGACGGGCGCAGCATCTCGTTCCCTATTCAGGGAACCGTTGGTTACCTTACGTAACCGAGAGTGTTCCCTTTCATAGGTCCGTTCGATGCGCCGTTGGTGACGTCACCGTCTGGGAACCCTATACCATTAAAGCTGGACGTACCGGATTGAATAGCTGGGATCCGAAGGAAGCATATGCTCATAAGCTAGAAGAGGAACCCGGGAGCCAGGAGCCGTTCCTTACATCCAGACTGTAAAACTTGATAAAGGTGTTCGGTTGAGGACCATTCCGGCCGCAGAACGATATCCGTCTAGAAGATCAATGATAGACAGCCTGGGTGAAGAAGTCACCACTGCTCTCATGGAAATGAGCTCTAACTCCTAGCGAGCGAAGCGTGCAGACCGTGCGCTCAATAGGCTAAAGATATTGCCGCTACCAACCAATGGGAACATTGCGTTGCTCCGTCGTGACAGCATCGGTCCTCTGCCTTCTTTTGTGTCCAAAAACAGACAACGACAGCTGGTCGGCTACCTCTCTAGGCCCATGGGGCTGGTTTCGATTTAGACTATAAGTCTTGAGGCGCTCTATGACAGGGCAAAGGACTCAGGACTCTCCTGACCCCGTCTCAGCAGGGGCGTTAACAAGCCTTCCAGAAACACTTGGCTGAAAAGGAAAGGGGTTCGAAGCGTACCTTAGGGACTCATAATTAGGCCTCAGGTCGCAGCAATACATTCACAGAGCCCGGTGCAAATGTCCCCATGCACGATAGGGTCGAAACAGAAAGGAGCCTGTAAATCCCCAGCTCTCTTGAGGGAGGATTAAAGCCATAGAAGACACTGTCTTTAGAGCCAGGATTTTAACTCCGTATAGTTTCCAAGGTCTCAATACGGATGTCCTGAGATGACCTTGCAACAAAGAAATGATTAATGCCCTGGCAGGGAACTCCTCTGTGCTCAACGGGCTCGGAAATGGGCCTCAGCCGTGCGCGCCACTTCTCTTGTAAAACTCGCGATGCGCCAGCGGATGACGGCCCACTGAAGCATTCCTCACCTCTTCTTATTCCTCCTCCTATACCGTGGTTAGCTGAAATGGCTGCCACGTACACTTTCAGAGTCTGGCGGCGTTACCCTGCTCCTTCCATCAGAGAAACGTTCCTTGAAGGAAACTCCCGTACTGAAGCCACCTGGGCAGTAAAACCGGATCCATATTACTATAAATCCACACACCATGTTGTAATACCAGCTTCCATTTGAAAGCAGATAAGCGTCTCGTAGATGTACTTGCATCTGGATTTCAATTCTACGTCCTCGGATGGTTTTCAGCAGAAAGTATTCCGGGACATATTAACTCAACTTCCGCTCTAGAGGTCACGTTGACGCACCAGTTTCCACAGATTCTGGCCTTTTGGGTGTCCACTCATCATCCTCTGTGCTTGGCGATAGTCAAGGTTCCTGTCTGAGGGGGAATTCTCCCATGGAGAGCACGCTACCAGGACTGACCAGTTCCGCAAAATCACGGCTGTGGTGGGCCACCACGGAGCCACAGCAGCAGCTGCGCCACCTCTGTCCAGCCGTATCCTGAAAAACCCCGCCGGAATAGACGAATTGGAGCGAAAAGAATACAAGCTGGTCCTGGTGGGCCATAGCACGACTGACAGCAACGGCATTTCAAGACTAGGGGGCGATTGATGTGGCATAGGAAAGAACCGGGGGTGGGCAATGACCGTATGGGTACTTGCTGACGCGAATAAGTCCACTCTCGCCTCTCTCAAATAACTGCATAAAAGGCTCACGGGCTGGGGGTGAAATCTCCATTCCCCCTGGCCAGAGACAGTCTGGATAGCATCTCATCTACGAATTTCAACGTTCGGGGACATGCACCGCTCGGATCGACAGAAAATCGGTTCTGAGACCCAAAGAAGAATATTCCCCGCCAGCTTGCACAGGGGGCGAGAGCGTAATCCTCCGTGATGATTCAGGTAGACACAAACCGCCATGTTTTGCTCTGACCTGAGTAGTTACATGAACGGCCTTTTCGGTCAGCAGATTTGAGAAATACTGGAGAGCGCTAGATAAACTGCCAGTAACTTCCATCCGTTTTTGATATGCCAAACAGCGTTGTGTCGCCGTTCCATACTAGGTGAGCTGGGCGCCCTTGACAAACATCCTCACCAACCGGTCCAAAGATGCGTCCGGTTCGTTTCCCCCGAAACAGGCCTCTCGGTGGGAAGCCACAATCTCCCAGCCAACACGAAATCCGGCCTAGAAGGAATTCGGTTCTTAACATCCACTGTTTTATTGACATAACACACTCTCCGTGTCACCGAAATCGTACAATGCCTTGCGAAAACAACGGGGTGATAATGTTCTGGGACTTTTTCGTCAACCACTGACAATGGCGCGCATTTGAATATAAGTCCAGATGGACTACAGGGATGCCAGCTGCCATTAGACCTAAAAGTCTTGAGGCCACAGACTCACCCTCACCTGTGCAACCTCTTTGAAGGTGACTCAACGCATGACATTAGCAGACTGAACCGCGAGAGAGAGAGTGGGAGGCGCTTGGTGCCCTTGCTGTTCATCGCGCTTAGAGTCCACGTCTATTCCCCATAAAGGTGCTTATACGTTGAAGAGGGAATTAAACACTCTTTCTGGAAAATTCGTGCATAAGGCCCAGGATTGCTTAGATGATTCAGAACAAGATCCCCCGGTGAGAGAGTTGCTTTGAGTCTGCGATTGAGCTCACACCAGCCAATTTCGTATAAGTTAATTTCAACACACGAAACGCCCGGGAGACCGACAACGAGGCTCAGAGCTGAGTCCCATGCATTGCGAAAAATGTTCGGGTAAGCCAGGGCTTAAGCCGCTAAAGGAAGAACACGTGTATTGCTACGGCTTTCCCTCTAAAGCGAATCTGATGAACTTCCTGTGTCGTCTTGATGACATCTGCATATCGAAATATTGCACTCCTTCAGTATCTGAATTCGTGACAAACCACCTGTTTGGTTGAATCTGAGTATCAAACTAGGACCTTTACCGTTAAGCACTGGAATTTGCTCCATCCGGAGTGCAAGATTCAAAAAGGCGTAGATCCAATTATGGGTCGCAAACCAACCGCCCCTTTTTTGGTTACAACCAAAATGGCTGGCTGTAAAAACGCTGACTCCATCTTAGAGGGGTTTTGTAATTCTCTCTAGTAGCCCCTTTTCACTCAGCTGAGCTGTCCATCTCTCTTGCCGCAGCCAGCACCGCGACTTCCTCTTGGTTTCACCAACCGCGGGAAGAATTCCGAGGGAAAGGAGGTGGGCCTTTTTCGAAAATGAATGGTGTATCCGTGACGATCGTGTGGGGTTTAACACCCATTGTGAAATGCCAGGGCAAGCGTTCCCCGCGCCTCGAAATAACGTCAGTGGTTTCAAGGATTTCCGACATTTTGCCAACGTTTTCAATACGCGGTTAAAAAATGTGCCTCTGAACCACGGGGATACCTGCTTGCGGCTGGTCCCGTAAAGCCCGGGGTCTAATGCGCGTGCGTCAAGATTCAGTTTGCGTTTCGTTTGTGTATAAACTCCTCTAAGCGGTGTCCAATGGCAGGTGTAATTAACTCAACAAGATGACATCGGGCTACGCCGATAGCGAAAAAAGCGGCGGCTGTGTGAGACGTCATAAACGGGGCCGTGCTTTGACCAGACCATGGGATCGTCCTCCTCGAGGCATTTTCGGAAGCTGAATTGAGTCTACATGATTTGTCTGAGGTTAACCTGCCCGTACCATCGGTTGCTCGACATTTTCAACTGCTGCCTCGGACAGGCATTTGCGGCGAGATGAGGACAGTCAATGTGTTGAGCGTGGGGACTGCAGTGTGAGAGGGTGGATCGCAAAAACGGTCAACAGACGCTATCTAGTGGAGGGCACAGGTCCATGGCAAGCATGCGAGAATATTCAGGAGATGCTAGTAGGAGCCGAGACGAGGCATTAGCCGTCGAGCTCAGGTCCAATCGTTTACGTGTCGCTGGGCGAGACAGTGGAAAAAGCCTTAGGACCACCAGTCTTTACGAGGGGGGCGCATAGGCGAAGGCTCTTATCGGTGAGGCAGCCCGTTGGCGGTATGAGGAGGTGAAACGAGACGAGTGGGCGCCTGCCGCCGTTCAATCTCCCTGGGCTGCGTGGAATCAGCTGGCGGAAAAGCTGTGGCGTGTTTGCTGTTTCGCTGCCCTAAATTTACCACCACCGACGTGGAACTGCCTCACAAAAAAACGCTCCTTAGAAACGGGGCGTCCATGAGAAAGGATTTGTCCTGTTCTTGATAATCGGTGAGACTTAAGCCAGAAGGTGGCGCTCAATACCGTAATCAACCCAGCAAAATAGAACGGCCCCACTGCGAGCCAGCTATGTTGGCTGCGCGTAGCGCAAATTCTGTTGCGTGCAAGCTCTTTCACAGCCTCGGGTGTGAGTGTGATACCACTCCCCCTCGCTGAGTTTCGAGGTCCTTTAAGAGCTACGCTTGGTAGGCTTTGGACGGACCGCCATACGACGTGGAGCGAATGGCGGCCGCCTGGGCCGCAAGCCATGTAGGAGTGCCCGACGGGCTAGATGTGGACTCGACACGCCTTTGAAGGAAGAAGGGGGTTGAGACTTCAATGCCGTGGCCGAATTAGGCGAGAGATGTTCGGACGAGAGTCTCTTCAATCGGACCGGCATCGCTGCCATAGCCACGGTTCGCCATATCGGAACTGGTTGGAGCGAAATCGCAGGCAGCAGCGTTTAGTAATGACGCGCCGAGTATAGGCTGTTTGCCAGGACCTCGAAAACATTTGGTGGAGGTACGCGGGAAAAAGGCAGGGGCCTACGGGGCTGCGCAGGAGTACGACTGGTTAAGAAACCAAGTTTTTTTTTCGTCCAGCTGCGATGAAGGTAGGTTGGGCGTGTAAGGGGAAAACCAGGTCAATTTAGCTCAAAAGGGACTCATTTAAGATTTTAAAGGAAATTTGGCAAAAGATAATCACTGTTTCACGGCTGATCACTGCAACGGCCAGCGATTTCCACTGAAAGAGCACGTTTAACTTCCAAATCTGCGCTGGATATTAATATCCAAAGTATATGAAAACAATCTTAATTAGCAACACGTAACAAGATCGGCAGTTTAAGACATAACTTGTGAGCACAAAACACAAGATACTTTCTTTTCAATATAAATAAAGGCTTAGTAGATAAATCTAAGACCTATAAAAAAACTAATCTAACCCAATAAGCACACCACACTCACAACATTCACACAAGTTTGCAGGAGGATTAGAACGTTAGGAAAAGATATGAGTTTAAGAGGGATTGAAAATGTGAAATCCCAAGTTTACAGCAATACGTGAAATTTCATAGACATTAACAAACATTTAATCACCTTAATTAACCCTCGCACTGAGTTCCTCAATGAGGTTAAAATAATATAGATAACACAGGTACAGATGTGAGTCTGGACGGTCGTTACTTGCGTGGCCGTGTTAACGGGGTTCCATTGGTTGTCCGCTGAAAAAGGCGGTTTTCCCGAAGTTGCTGAATTGGCTGGAAGTCAGTAGTAGTTGACAGTGAAGTCTTGGGAAGCCCGTGGTTGGGCGTTGGCTTAAGATGCAGAGTTGTGGGCTGGTTTGTAGTTGCAGAAGGGCACGCGAGGTCAGACTCAGGGAGAACCAACAGCGTTACCCAAAACTTAACGCAGAACACGAAACAATCTCAAACGGAAAAAGAAAAGAAGTAAAAGTTTGACGAGGCCTAGGTGGTGTTTCTCTGCATTGGGGTAAGTAGCAGCAGGCGTGCAGGCTAAGCAGCTGGATGGAACGGCGCGACGAGAACGCTTAAAAGTGCTCTGACAAAGAATGACTAAAAGCATAAAGCTAAAAGGATAAAGCTAGGAATCAGGCTAAAAGCCGGCTATTACTGCTAGCAAACAAGCTAAACGTAAAGCTAAAAACTTAAAAGCGAAAATTTGATGGTGTCCTGAGTTATTTAAACTGGCCTTTTGGCACACACTCCAATGATTGTCGTGACCAATAGGATATTGTCTTTTCTCAGGGTGTCGTGATGTTGTCCCACCATTCATAAATCATATGTTAATCTTACCAAGCTCGTGGTCGGAATTTTCCCGCTCTTGCAGGGTTATTATTTGGGACCATGATTCCTATAACAGGGGGGGGGGAACTCTGATACATTTGAAAAATAACGGATGGTCAGAAAACGTTTCAAGCAAGAAGCAAGAATATTCGAACACCAAACATACTAAACATGACTATGATCCCTAAAGCTATTCACAGAGTTACTTTTTTAAAAAGACCTAACCAATTAAGTGATTAGAAACATTTAAAGTCAAATGTTGGGGTACAGGTAATAAAAAGGAGTTAAGCAATGGAACTAGATCAATTTTAGACGTCGTTTTTTTGAGTTCATTTTGTTGCAGATATGCATTGGAAGGAATTCTCTGTGCCATTCGGGGAGTAAGGATATCCTCCTGTAGACCAGAGGGCGGGTAGGTAACAGGTTCTCCTTAGGAAGTTTCAGTCTGGGTTTGCTAGGTGGGGGGAAAGTCAATCCAAACGATCTTGGACTGTGGTAGCTGGGAGTTGATTTACAACATCCTGCCTTTCTGTGGAATTCGGCTCCTGTTTCAAACCAGGGGGGGGGGGGACTCCCGATCCAATCTTTACTTGTCTCGGTTCACCGCTACATTGGCACTCGGCTTTCTCAACTCCCTCCCATAAATCAAGTCCCAGCTACCCACCGCGCGAGAAGATAACCAAATCCAAAAGCTCGCTTGTAGGAGTGGGGGGGGGGCAACACGCTTTCCTGTCCGCTAGGAGGACGAGGGCTGTCAGTTATCGGCAATGATGTCCTCAGAACTCCGAGGCCGCGGTGGATTAAGACGTCTTCGTCCACCCATTTAAACTGCCCACAAACCGAAAGGAGATAGCATAGTATGCATCCGGGGTGGGCTGTAAACCCCCATCGAGGAAAACGAAGGCGTTAGCCGCAGCTAGTTTCCTGCACTCGGGTAGGGAGAGAGCGAGCGACGTGGAGAAAACTCCAGCACAAGCGCTGGTCGTCGTAATTTAGGTCGCACATCATGTCCCCCAAGCCATAGCACCGTGCGGTTTGCTCGGCAAGACGCAGCAAGCGGGACACGTCGGGGGTTGGAAGCGGGGGGCGACCCCTTAGAAAATAATTTCTACCCCTCGAGCGCAGAGTATCTTTAAGCCGCAGGCTATCACAATGGGGGCAAAGAAGAAGAGAAAGAAAGCCACTAGCGCAGCTTGTGCGTGATGTAAACCCAAAACACACTACGCACCTTTCATGCGTGTCTCCCTTTGGGATGAACCTGGTACATGGTCCTGGCACTTTGACACTTCGGAAACTCATCGCCGTCCGCCGAGAGGAGTTAGCACTGATCGAATAAAACCGCTTATGAACGCGAGATGATTCCGGGCAACGATGATTCTCCTTCCCTGAAGGAAATGAAAATATGAGCGAAATAGAGCGCGGGCACTCAGGTATATACAATGCGTACGCTATGCGTAGGGCGGGTTGTGCCAAGCGCTTATTGGCCAATAGGATTGGCGAGATGGTATAGGGCTTCAGGACATTCGTCACACATTAGCAGGTGTTCCCAGTTGGTGACGTCACCACAGCACGAAGGTGACCTATGAAAGGGAGCCAGGCGTTATAAAAAGTACCACCAGGAGCAATACTGTGTTTACCCTCACCACACTCGCAGTCGCTTGTGTTAGAAAGTGAAACATTCTAACAAGGTCCGTCGTGGAAAGTGTTGCCGCGGAGCGGCGGCACAGCATAACGTTCCGAAAGTTGAGTAATTAAATACATCGTATGGCGGTCTATAAAAGATTAATATCGTAACGAAACATTATACACACGGTTTTTTCGGGTTAACAGGTATATCCGCCAGCAGCACTACTAGTGTGTCTAGTACTCTTTAAGGTTTGACTCTAGAAACACCATACGTCTATTGTATAGTGAGTTTTGTTCATGGTTTTTGTTTCTAATTGCTGAAGAGGTTAGAGAGTAGTTTATCCACACATCTCCGTTAGGATGGGTAACTCTTCATGGTACGATTCGGTTTAGTGTGTTCCCAATTTCAGAACGGTTGATTAGAGATTGTTTCGATTACTTTTAGCGATTATGTATATGTTGTTCTTTTCATTCTTAAATGTTCTTATATTGTTTAAGTTCCGTGAGAGGGTGCGCGTGTTTCAATTCGCATCCTCTGTGTTTTGATTGAATGAAAGTTCTTATTTCTAAGGTTTTTGCACTCGTTGTCAACCATTGTCAGGTACATGCTCCCTGTTATTTTTTTGTTTGTGGTTTTAGTTAGATAGTGTTGCAGTGACATCTGCAAATATTTGGTTCATCCTGTCTACTGCTAATTGACCCAACTTGATGTTGTGAGGAATGGTGCTGAGCTAGGAAAAATAATAAGTTTGTATTTGGGTCAAGATTATGGTTTGAAAATGTTCTTCACTATTTGTTTCATCTGTATGTGGTTGAGGTGTTTGATTTTACGTGGTCTGACAGTCGGGTTAGTGGCTGACTGGAAGCTCTTGAGAGAGTTGGATTACGGTCGGTGATGAAATAAATCGACTGCTTCGGGTTAACCAGCCTAAGCTATAAGTGTACCGTCCGTTATGAATCTCCTGCAGTCTGCCTTGACTATGTACAGACCCAGTGACGACACAGCTGTATAAGGTGTGTTCATTTTTGCTGTGTTTTATCATGGTGAGTTTGGGTTTTGTCGGGGTGGGGAAAGGATGTCACCTCCTGGTATGTGTTGTTCCTGGGACCGAAGTCAGTGGTCCGTTTCTCTCCTGTTCTGGGATTAAATCTCCACAGATCAGTAATGTTGCCCAGTGACTGGAGTAGTTGATCTACGCCTTTCTAAGTGAGGGGTGTGTATCGTTTCGATCTTTTTTCGGATACATGTGCCAAATCCTACTTTAAAACGTACCGGTGCCAAAAACGGTGCCTGAAACCGATTTACTTTAAAAAAGCACAAAAATGATGGGTATGACTCAAGGAATACCTTTATTGGACAAAAGATTCTTTAAATGAACGATATTATTTTAAAAAGTTTAAGGTACAGGAATATATAAGAAATACAAAACACAACAATAACCTAAGCCAACCTAAACCACCTACAATAAGTTAACAGCTTCAATTCAGCAAGCTTTTGCTGAAATATGACAATTTGCCGTCTTTCGGCAAAATATGACACCTCTCCGACAGTATTGCATGTCTCTGCACAGGAGAAAACTCTCTCAGATGTGTCGATGAGGCCTGCGGTAGTGTTTGAAAGTGCAGAAAATATGGGAAGACTGTCCCGATTCCCCACCCACAAGCTACAGGTTCTTGTATGATGAGACTGAGGTAGACCTTTGTAGATCTCAAGTTTCTTTATGGGTGCTTCGACTATGGAGATTGGCACCCACTGTTTAGAGGTTGTTGCCTGAAGTAACTCTCAGTCCTCATTCCTCAAACAGCTCTTCTAGGGCTGAATTCTGGGTTACACTTCTTGTGACATGGAGACTGAAAAAAGTCGTGGTTTAGACAAAAATTGCTTCAAAAAATGTATTAATTGTAAATACCTTTTCAATATTACTTACATTTTACTCTGCCTTCCGGACATGTCCCCCTGAATGTTCATCCCAATCTATCTTCCTCAATGTTGTAGATCCTGAACGGACCCCCAATGGAAGTACAGAAATAATGTTGCACAGCTACACAGCAATACTTCGTCGTAGAAACGTAACAAGACACACATGGGACATAAGACTGGACTTATAAAAATACTATTCTGTTAACATTGCAAACTGCTGCTTTCTCCAACCGGCCCCAAGCATCAGCAGCAACCAGCACATCCAGTTAGCCTTTGAAGCGCTGGGTCCATCAAAGTGGCCTCCTGAGGACGTATTAAGTTTCATCCTTTAATAAAAACATGACAACCTCTTTAGGTTAACAGTTTTAAACTGTGATTTTCCTTCTTTATTTTTAGCATAAGTCTTACTGAAATGAAGCTGGAAAAACCTGATATCGTTTCTCAAGATCCCCACAGGACTTTCTCTTTCAAAACACTGATTAAACACAGTTGTCCGTTCAGCCACCGTGGATTGAAGTGCTCTCCGCTTAGTCCGTATGGGACGAGAATTTGACCCACACCATGTGGGTGACTCTCACTGGATACACAGAGGAGTTGAGGTGGTACAACAGCTCATTGATTTTAACCAAATTCCCTGCTCTGGAAGTCGTCAAACGGTGAGTCTTCCCAGTTGGGGCAAAAAAAAAAGAAAAATATGAAGATAAGATAAAAACCACACAATGTTTCACAACTGATCTTTTTGTCTAGTACTTGTTTGCCATTGGACTTCCTGAGTCGTTGGTAAGTGAGCTGCACTAGATGTCCAAGTTATGTTCTAAAAATCTCTCCACCATCAAAAAATGGGAGTTCCACCGTGTTTCTGACATCCAGATCATGTTATGTTGTGGCAGCTCTGAAAACACAAATGCACATTTTGAATTAAATCTACTGATGAAGAAGCTTTAAACAAACAAACTTATGAATATAATATAATGACTTCGCTAACTGAGAAGTTGATGCTCTCTTGCAGCATGATCTTAGCCATAGGGAGCTCCTCAGCCCACACTACAATAGATCGAAGTTGGCACAACACTTTGTAATGGCCACGATGCTGTTGTAAACATTCTGTGCGGCCAGATAAGGGTGTGGGGCAAAGCAACCCACCTTTAAAAGCTTAAGGATTCCTCAGTGCAAACTTCATATGCTGGATGTCTACTGTGAAGCCTAAAAACTAGTGGTTATCTGAATCATCCAGAATGCAATATCTGGCCATGCCCAAAAGCCTCGTTTGTGACGCTAACACAGCTTTGGTGTTTAGCTCCTTTTGCTTAATGTGGACCTCACTGGTGTAGTGCCACAGTAAGTTAAATAGTGGTCCTGTGCAACACTGGTCCACCCATACATGTGATAGCGCCTTATCATTGTGCTAACTCCTGAATAACATTGTGTTTTCAAACAGAGTACCGTGCAGGAATAAGTGTGTTGGATAGAATCATCTATGGATGGGGGTTCGGTAGCGAGTATTAAGGCAGCCAGTTCATCTTCTTTATGTAAAAGGATTAACTTTAATTTTTTTATTAAATTTTTAAATACTATAATATTTTGGACAAATTTAATTACACACCAATTAAAGAAAATATTTCTCCTTTAATATATATAACAAACCGAACCATGGGGATTCCACCGTGGAAAGGAATGCAGTCTCTGATACAAAATTTGGTCACAGCCCTGGGAGTTCCTCACCTTCTCCATGTCCAAAATAGGCCTTCTTTACCAGTAAAGGGGCACTGCTGTAGTACTACTAGTACGGACTAGCTGGAGAAGCCAAAATATAAAACATACCATGTTAAATTAATATTTTACAAATCATTGATAATTTTTAGCATATGCAAGATGGATTTTGCAATTAACATTACATTAGCCTACTCTAACTGCAGAAAGGCTGCGTCATTCATCATAACGGTGGATCCTTTTGCAGGGTTGGTTTGGTTTGACTGGGGCTGGGGTCGTCCACACGATAGTGCCAGCTGAGTCCGCAAGCTTGTCAAACCACAGGCATCCCTCTGCCTTTAAGGTTATTCCGTGTGCTCTCAAATGTTGTATTAGGTTTGACGTGTTCCCCCTACATGTTAACTGTGTAGTAAAACATTTCTTGCCAGTCGCGGGGGGGTTGGCGGGTGTCAGAATCATTTCTTGGAAATATAGCCACACTTTAGAGAGTTTATTTAGCATTTTAATTTAAGCGCTTTAAGTAGCTAGCTAAGCTAATGTTAGACCACCTGCTGCCTTCAGACCAAGTGTAGTTGCTGATTCAAGCGCGTCTGGGATGTGTTCTAATTCCTGATGATTTGTGCTTTTAATCAAAATTGTGAATACAATATGGTCAGAACATTATTTTTTTACAAAAAGCCTGGGATTTGTAGCATCAAAGTTTTCTCATTCAGGAAATATTTTTTCCATCATCTGACCACCCATGATGCTCTATTTAAATTTAATAGAGATCATTCGTGTTGCTGAATCTGATGAATTGAATATTTCGACAGTTCAGCATTTAAGTTGCACTGAACAATGAGGTGCACCGAAAATTGTGTTCTGATTCGGCCGGTACACCGGTCCTATAGTACCGGGCGAATTGCACAGGGTTCGTACCCACCCTAACTTCTAAGGTGGGGAACTGTCTTTGTTGAAGTAGGGAACTCTTTTGGAGGAACGTAAGTTGCCACAGGACGAGTTCTTCTCCGTGAGGTATTGGCCCTGTACTTTCTATCAAACAGTCTCTCGAGACCAGCTCGGAAAAAGAGGGGCAGGGCTAGCAGAGTCATTAACGTTTAAAAAGGTGTTTTTTAAATACCATTGACCAAATTTTTACACGGATGTTAAAAAACTGTGGAGTGGCTAGCTGGATTCTTCAGAGTTTGAGGGGAAATCAGGAGGGTCTTCATAAGCGAACAGCAAAGGTGTTATGGTGTGTCACAGTTTGCTGACTGAAGATTTGCTGAGCCCCAGGCCATGATGCCACCACCTCATAAAACTTGCCACAGCATAATAATGCAGTGTAGCTAACAACTGTGAGGCTGGATTTAAGTGTGTGTCTTTCTGTTGGCCTCTGAAGATGTGGTTTCATAACCTGGTAGTAAGTTCAAGGATCTTGGCCATTGGAAACCGTAATTTTGAGATGCATCATCAATTGTGACGTCAAGGGGCGGTAAAATGTGTCCTATATAGGCATTTTTCTACACTGCCTGATTCTGTTTTGCTTCTGTGTCAGAGGACCATTGAACTCAGACCATGGCGAGGCCTCAGGACAGAGGTGAATCGGGGAAAGAGAGCAATAGACCAGGACCCTTTGAAGTGATTTTGAAGGCCCAGGCTGGAGAGGGCCTGAGTTGCGGCCCAGGGTGGAGGGGGCCTGATTTGAGGGCCAGACTGGAGAGGACCTGATGTAGGAGGCCTGAACTTTGAAGGCAAAGTGGCATAGTGATGCACAGCATCTATACCTCCAGGATCCTTAAAATGCTCCAGGCCCCAGGATTGCCAAAAACTCTCTCTTCCTCGTAGTGAGGGAGGACACTGAATGATACCCCCACCAGTCGCGTTGGCTTCCCTCTACATGCCGCAGGGCCCTCCGTTGTGTCACAATGTGAAGTCCATCACTTATTATCCGGACGTTTCTTCCAGGCTTTGTTCAACCCATAAGCCAGCAGGCATTTATTTTTGAGGGATTTCCTGCCAGATTTTCTTTTTGCAGCATTGTATGCGGTTTTTAAAATAGAGGGAATGTTATTATTTCACCTCCTCCAAAAGAACTGCAATTTCATGCTTTGAAAAGTTGGGGGTTTGGTGTCATTTCATTAACACGTGGCTGAATGGAAGGGGACGTAAATAGGAAAAAAATTATGAGCAAAATAAGCAACAGGTGTCCACAACAGTAAATCACAGTTTTGTAAAAAACCCATCTTTTTTTTTTCTTGTGCTATTATCAATATTAAATAAGAAATTGCTTTATATGAAATTGTGATGAAATTATAGAAATTGGGATCAGAAAAAGAGTCAAATTTTAACTCTGCATGTGTAATATGTATATAATTTATTGCAGAACAAGGAATGTTATACTCCACTCTAGTGATGGCCGATACCACATAATTTTGGCATCGGTATGATACAGAAAGTATAACGATATTGATACTAATCGGATACCAATAGGTTAGTGGGGGCGGTATACTGGTTTACACCGAAACCGGTGTCTATTTTTCGTTACGATATTAATTTTAATATACCGCAATAACGATGTATTAACCTCCACGTGCGGAACGCTATGCTGCGCGCAGCCGCGGGACACTGTTGCAGACGGAACCCTTTACACTGTTGCAACTTCTAGCGCGAGTGCGAGGCGTGGTGAGGGTAAACACAGTAGTGCTCTGGTGTCCCCCCCCAGGTGTATGGCGAGTGGAAATGTGACAGGATTACTGCCGACGTCGACATTCATGTACTTTTGGCGGTTGCAGAAGGGTAGCGTCGCATCACCAGAAGCCGTGATAAGTACCCGCCTCAACAGACGCTGATAGACGCCGCCCTCAACAGACCCACCGCCACAGACTGTGACACCAAAGGACCTCAATAGATAAATTAAATAATTTTTTGGTTTACATTATTTACTACAAAGATACACCATCAGCAGAGCTGAAAATCGTTGTATTTCACAATAACTCAACATAATTCACAAAACATTACTATTAACATTATTCTGATAGTGCCATTCTGAGGTTTACTTTGGGATATTGGTTAGGCGAATAATTTACTTAACACTCTGTTTCTGGTTCTCACTGTTGTCTGTTTGCGAGTCATGTCGACCATAAATGTGCATATCAACCATTGAGCTAAATAATTTTGGTCAAAGAAGGTAATGAAAAAGGTATTTGAAAAAATTGTTAAGAACTGAGGTATTTTAAAAATTCAGGTGCATTTTGAACACTTTAAATTGGCTGTCACTAACGATTATTTTGTAACATGAGCAATCTACGACCTAGACTTAAAATATCTGAACGACTACGAGGCAAAATGTTTTTAAATAAAACATTAAAGCGAGTAAGTAATCTTATGGTTTCATGAACAGTGTTAAAAATACATAAAGGAATGTTCATTAAACAATAAAAGTATGTACACCTAGTATGTATAAAAATGCCACAGAGGGGCGCCCGGCAGCCCAAGGATTGAGCAAGTTTGCATATTTAGATCTATATTGATGTAATCTTGTGCGTGGCGTTATAAATCTATATATATATATATCTATACTCATACTATATATATATATATATATATATATAATATATATTATATATATTATCTATATATATAAATGTTTTCAAAATGCACTTTATAAGGAACAGGTGACCTGAGCAGGTGTGTTTAATTAAGGAGGACATGCATATTGGCAGGTGATGGGGGTCCTCCAGGAATGTCCTAAGAACCATGTGCTGTCTGCAAATTACCAAACTAACAAGAATGTGTTTGGCTAAATACATTATATATTGTAGTTTACTCATATCTCTGACTCACAACATATAGCTATATTTGTCTATTCTTTTTTTTTTAAGTTCTGTGTTCAGAGATAAATGTGTTACTATGATATGATGATGCTTAAAATTTAATTAGACAAATGTTTTGGCAATGCAGTGTGTTTGACTAGGGTGGGAGCTAATTCTGCATGCGTGCACTCCATTCATTGCTTATCCCGAGGATGGTTCTTAGTCCTGGTCATGTGGACCCTGGCTGCTATGCACATTTGCATGTCTTCTCATTAACACTCCTGATTCAGTTCATAGCTTGGTAAAAGAGAGCTCCGTGAACTGAACTTAGTGTGTGTAATAAAGGGAGATATAAAAATTAAAGACAAATGGGGTCTTCCAGACTTTTACATGATAGTGATTTAGATGCAAAGCTAACATTTCTCATTGGAGGGGGGTTTATTAGCAGAACAAGAGGCATGGTGTAAGCTGGAAGTGTGAGGGTACACAGGACATGGAGGCATTATATTGGCATTGTACCGAGATGCCAACTGCCATCAGATTAATCTGACATGAGAAGTCCATGGTTTAGAACCCCGACAATGCCAGCTCTCTTATGCATGTGATACAGCAGCACGGTAGACAGAGGAGAATGTTCAGTTTCAGATCTGTCTACTTTATTGACATGTATGACCCATCTGAAAAGGACATTCAGGCAATGATGGACCACAGGACTGATGCAGCAGCTGAAGAAGAAGAAACAATTATTATCTCGATTTACAACACAGTGAACATTGAATTAAAAGGAAAGTTGATGTGACACAGTGTGAAAACGGGTTTCTGTCCCAGTTATCTTATATTTACCGATTACTGTTTATTTAGTACAGTGAAAAACATTGAATTTTTTTTTGCATTTGTCATCAATAAACATTAAATATGGGTTTGTATTAATCCTATTGAGAGGTTTTATGTACTTGAGTCTATAAAGTGAAAAAAATTGTAATGATAAATTACATTTCAAATGAGTTCTATGTTACTGAATTATAAACTATACTGTCAGTTACCATAGTTATCCAAATTAAGGTAAATCATTCGCGTGTTCTTTTTTCACTTCATAGGAATAAAAACTCTTATAGTTGGGTTTTAAAATCCAATCCCATGGCGCATCTAGTGATCAAACATTAATATTATGATACTATATTATTTTGTGTATAATAATGTGATATATATCACAGCTTAAGCATCCCAAATATGGATAAATTAATAAACCTAAGCATGTTTGCTTCGAACGGACTTGGTATCGATGCCATTTAATGTTAAAGGATGAATGTCTAATGAATATCTAAGATAAAATAAACTGTTATTCTGTTAAAATGAACACTCTTTTATGCGAGCTCACAAGGAAACAAGTGATTCAATTGCTTCAAGCCAGAAATCATGCATATCTCTGTGTTTTCGTACTTTTTGTAGCATCCAAGCAAACTAAACATGATGTGCTGTAAAAAGGTACTTCACTTCACACCAAACTTAACAGCTAAAACAGAATTTATCAAACATTTAAAAGACTATTATGACAGTAATTATTATGCAACTATTACCACTTTTGGGAAATATCTAAATAACAGTATTTTTTTTTTTTGTTGGTGTTTTTTTAAACCCTGTACACAAATACATCAAATTTATTTACATGCAAATTTTATATTTCGTGTTAAGAAGACGTACATGACACGACGTATATAATCAGGCGTCAGGTGAGGCGACGTGCATTGGACGACCGTACTATATCAGGGCGTCATAATGAGGCGAGTATATTGAGACGACGTATATATAAGGCGTAATCTAAGGTTACGTATCTAGTTCAGACCGTACTAGTACACGTACTATTTTTGATACCATTCTTAGTACGCCGTCGTACGTCGCCGGCCTGACGTACCTGATAGCTGGATCCAAGGAAGCAGTCGCTCAAGCGGAGAGAACCCGGGAGCCAGGAGCCGTCCTTACATCCAGACTGGTAAAACTGATAAAGGGTGTTCGGGAGGACCATCTGCCGCAGCACAGATCTCCGTCATAGAAGATCCATGCTGAAGACGCATGTGTGAAGAAGCAACTGCTCTCATGGAATGACTCTAACTCTAGGGCGAAGTGAGACCGTGCGCCTCATAGGCTAAAGATATTGCCTCTACAAACAATGGGACATGCGTTGCGTTCGTGACAGCATGGCCGCTATTTGTGTCCAACAGACAAACACTGGTCGGACTCACGCCCATGGGCTGTTCGAATCGACATAAGGCTTGAGCGCTCTGACAGCGGCAAAGACTCAGATCTCTGACCCCGTTCAGAGGGGTGTAACGCTCCAAGACCACTTGCTGAAAATGATAAGGGGTTAGAAGCGACCTTAGGGACCATAAAAAATTAAAGGCCTCGGTCGCAGCAATACCTTCACAGAGTCCGGTGCAAAGTCCATGCCACGAAGGCGAACAGAAAGAGCCTGTAAATCCAGCTCTCTTGAGGGAGGATAAACCATAAGAAGAACTGTCTTTAAGCAGGATTTTATCCGGTATAGTTTCCAAGGGTCAACGGATGTCCTGATAGACCTTGCAACACAATAGAAAATCCCATGAAGGACCTCGCACAGGGCGGAAAGGCCTCAGCCGTCGCACCACACCCTGTAAAAGCGAGAGACAAGGGCTGACGGCCCACTGACAGCACATCCTATAGATACGTGGTTAGCTGAAATGGGCTGCCACGTAAATTTCAGAGATTGCTGGCGTTACTCCATCAGGAAACGGTCTAAGGAACTCAGTACTGAAGCCACTGCAGTTTTTTGTTTAGTTTATCTTTTTTATTAGTATTTTTATAGTTAACTTAAATTTATTTTTTTTAGTTAGTATTTTTAAACCGACCATATTACGAAACCACCCAGTGTAAACAAGCTTCCATTTGAAGCATATAAGCGTCTGTAGATGCTGCTCTGGAATTTCATATAGTCTCGGAGTTTCCAGCCGAAAGACCGGGCCCATATTAACTCCACTCCGCCAGAGGCACGCCCACAGTTTCACGATTCGGCCTTGGGTGCCAAATCATCCCCGTGCTTGGATAGTAGTAAGTCTGTCTGAGGGGATCTCCCATGGAGAGCACGCTACAAGACTGACCAGTTCGCAAATTCACGGCTGTGGGGGCCACCACGGAGCCACCAGCGCAGCTGCTACACTCTGTCCAGCCGTATTATCTCTGGAAAACACCGCCGGAATTAGACGAATTGGAGGAAAAGCATTGGAAAAAGACATACAAGTGTTCCTGGGCCAATCGTGAGCTGAACGCATTTCAAGCATTAGGGAGCGATGCAGGGCATAGGAGAACACAGTGGGCAATGCGTAGTCGTGTCGACGCGAAATAAGCCACTCTCGCCTCTCCAAAATATATGCCATAAAAGGCTCACCCTCGGGGGGTGTAATTCCATTCCCCCTGCTCCAGAGACAGTCTGGATAGCAGCTCCTCTCCGAAGTTCAAACGTCCGGGGACATGACCGCCGGATCGACAGATCTTGTCTGAGAACAAAGAAGAATATCCTCGCAGTTGCACAGGGGGCTGGAAGAGCGTAATCCTCCTGATGCTTCAGGTCGACAACACGCCATGTTGTCTGACATGATTCGTAGTACATGAGGCCAGGTCAGCAGATGAGAAAAAATATGGAGAGCTAGAAAAACTGCCAGTAATTCCAACCTGTTTATATGCCACCCGCGTTGTGTCGCCGTCCATACTGTGAGCTTGGCGGCCTTGACAAACAGCTCCCCACCGGTCAAGCTGCGTCCGTCGCTGACAGTCTCTCGGGAAGCACAATGTCCCCAGCCGAACTCCGGCTAGAAGGAATTCGGTTGACATTCCACTGTTTTATTGACATAACACACCTCCGTTCACCGAAACGTACAATGCGGAAAACAACGGGGGAAATGTTCTGACTTTTCGTCCACCACTGATGAAATGGCGATGTGAGTAAGCCCAGATGAGTAAGGGGATGCCGCTGCCATTAGACTTAAAAAGTCTGAAGGCACAGACTCAACCTTCAATGCGCCACCTATTTGAAGTGACGCACGCATGACACGCAGAGACTGAACGCGCGGGAGAGATAGTCTTGCTGTCATCGCCGCTAGATCCAAGTCTATTCCCAGAAAGGTTATCCGTTGAGAAGGGAATTAAAACACTCTTTGGAAAATTCGTGCATAAGGCCCCAGGCTGCCAGCTGATTCAGCACAAGATCCCCGGTGTGGAGAGGCTTGAGTCTGCGATTGAGATAACACCCAGCCAATCGTCTAAGTAATTCAACACACGAACGCCCTGAGCCGCAAACGAGGCCAGAGGCTGCGTCCAGGCATTTTTTTTTTTTTTTTCCGAAAAGTTAGGGGAGCCAGGGCTAAGCCGAAAGAAGAAGAACACGGTTGGTTTGATTTAATCGCTTTCCCTCTAAAAACGACTCGAGGAACTTCCTGTGTATCTTGATGATCTGAATATTGAAAATATGCATCCTCAGATCGATCGTGAAAACCAACTGTTGGTTTGAATCTGAGACAAAATGGGACTTACCGTTAACATCTTGAATTTGCTCATCCTGAGTGCAAGATTCAAACGGCGTGATCAAATATGGGTCGCAAACGCCCCTTTTTTGGTACAACAAAATAGGGCACTGTAAAAACCTGACCCATCTGAGAGGGGATTACTTCTTCTAGAGCCCCTTGCCTCACAGGCTGTATCTCTTGCCGCAGCACCGCGACTTTCCTCTGGGTCCACCGCGGGAAGAATTACTCGGAAAAGGAGGTGGGCCTTTTCGAAACTGAATGGTGTTGTATCCGTGACGAATAGTGTGTAACACCCATGTGAAAAGGCCGGGCAAGCGTTCCCACGCGGGACCCGAAATAACTGTCAGCACGTGGTTTCAAGATTTCGCATTTGCAACGTTTTCATAGCGTTAAAATGCCCGCTGAACACGGAAAGCTGCGGCGTCCGTAAGCCGGGGAAAGCGCGGCGTCAAATTCGTTGCGTCTCGTGTGTATAATCTGAAGCGGTCAAGGCAGGAATTAATCCAACAAGATGAACATCGGGGACTCTGGCCGATAGCGAAAAAGCGGCGGCGTGTGAGCGTCATAAACGGGCCGTCATTTGCCAGACCCTTGGACGGTCCTCGGTTCTGAAGCTGAATTGAGCAGAGTGTCTGAGGGAACGCCCGGACATGGTTGCTCGACAATGACTGCTCGAAGCGCCTTTTGGGCGAGACAAGTCAATGTTTGAGCGTGGGTGACTGCATGAGAGGTGGATGCGAAAAAAAAAAAACGGTCCAACAGCGCTCTCTAGTGAGGGCACAGTCACTGGCAAAGCACGAGAATATCAGGAGCTGCTATTAGGAGCCCGAGAACGAGAGCATTAGCGTCCGACTCGGTCCAATCTTTGCCGCTGTAGCTGGCGAGCCAGTGGAAAAGCCTGAGGACCCCAGTCTTTACGAATGGGCGCAATAGGCGAAGGCTCTTCTCTGAGGCAGCCGTTGGCGGTTTGAGGAGGTGACGAGACCGCTGTGGATGGGCGCCTGCCGCGTCTACAAATCTCCCGGCGCCTGCAGTGGAATCAGCTGGCGGAAGCGGGCTGATTTGCTGTTTCGCTGCCTAAATTTATCCACCCACCGACGGGACTGCCTCACCAAACCAAACGTCCTTAGAAACAGGGGAGTCCATGAGAAAGTGATTTGTACTTTTCTTTGATATCGGTGAGTGAGCGTAAGCCAGAGGTGGCGCTCACGTAATCAACCCATGCCATAGAACCGGCCCACTCCACGGAGCAGTATGTTTGGTAGCGCGTAGCTGGCCAAATCTTTGCTCGTGCAGCTCTTTACAGCCTCGGGTGTGAGTGTGATACCACTCCCCCTCGCTGAGTTTCAAGGTCCTTTAAGAGCTCCGCTTGGTAGCTTGGAGGACCGCATAGGAGTGGAGCGATGCTGGCCGCCTGGCAGCAAGCAATGTAGGATTTCCACGGGCTAGATGTGGAATCGACACGCTTTTGAAGGAAGAAGGGGGTTGAGACTTCAATGCCGTGACGAATTAGGCGCGAGATGTTCGGACGAGAGCTCTTCCATCGGACCGGCACGCTGCCATAGCCACGGTTCGCCATATCGGAAAGGTGGCGAAATCGCAGAGCAGGTTCGTTAATGCGCGACGAGTATAGGCTGTTTCCAGGACCTCGAAACCTCTTGGTGAGGCCGGGGAAAAAAGCAGGGGCCTACGGGGCTGCGCAGGAGTACGACTGGTTAAGAAACAGATGTACGACTCGATGAAGGTTGGGCTGTAAGGGGAAAACCATGTCAATTTAGCTCAAAAGTGAATCATTAAGATTTTAAATGGAATTGAACAGGATAATCACTGTTTCACGGCTGATCACTGAAAAGGCCCGCGATTAACTGAACGAGCACGTTTAACATCAAATCTGCGCTGGATATTAATATCCAAAGTTCGTGAAAACAATCTTAATTAGCACAGTACAAGATCGGCAGTTTAAGACATTACTTGTGAGCACAAAACACAAGATACTCTCTTTCAATATAAATAAGTTTTATTAGATAAATCTAAGACAATAAACTAATCTAACACATAAGCACACACCACTCACACCATTCACACAAGTTGCCAGGAGGATAGACGGAGGAAAGATATGAGTTTAAGAGGATTGAAAATGTGAAATCCCAAGTTTACAGCAATAAGTGAAATTGCATATACATGAACAAACATTTACTCACCTTAATTAACCTCGCACTGAGTGCCTCAATGAGGTAAAATTATATAGATAACACCAGTACAGATGTGAGTCTGGAGGTTACTTGCGTGCCTGTGTAAACGGGGTTCCCTTGGTTGTCCGATGAAAAAGGGGGGTTTCCCGAAGTTGCTGATTGGCTGGAAGTCAGGAGTCGTTGAAGTGACGTCTCGGGAAGCCCGTGGTTGGGGTGGCTGAAGATGCAGATTGGGGCTGGTTGTAGTTTCAGACGGGCACGCGAGGTCAGACTCGGAGACACAGCTTACCCAAAACTTAACTCAGAACACGAAACAATCTCAAACGGAAAAAGAAAAGAAGTAAAAGTTTGACGAGACTAGGTGGTGTTTCTTTTCATTGGGCTAAGTAGCAGCAGGCGTGCAGGCCCGAAGCACGCTGGACGGCGCGACGAGAACGCTTAAAAGTGCTCTGACAAGCATGACTAAAAGCTAAAGCAAAAGCTAAGCTAGGAATCAGCTAAAAGCCGGCTATTACTGCTAGCAAAAGCTAAACGTAAAGCTAAAAACTTTAAAGCGAAAATTTGATGGTGTCATGAGTTATTTAAACTGGCCTTTTGGCACCCGCAAATGATTGTCTTGACCAATTAGATATTGTCTTTTCTCCGGGGTCGTGTTGTTGTCCCACCCATCATACATCATATGTTAATCTTATCAGCTCGTGGTCTGAATTTTCCCGCTCTGCAGGGGTATAATTTGGACCTGATTCCTATAACAAGAATATGATACATTGCAATAACGGATGGTCAGAACCGTTTCAAGCAAGAACCAAGAATATTCGAAACAACAATACTAAACATGAATATGATCCCTTAAGCTATCAAGAGTATTTAAAAAGACATAAACAATAAGTGATTAGAAACAGTAAAGTCAAATGTGTGGGTACAGGTATAAAATGGGTTAAGCAATGGATGATATCCATTTAGGAAGTCGTTTTTTTGCGTTCATTTTGGTGCAGATATGCATTGGAAGGATTCTCTGTGCCATTCTGGGAGTAAGGATATGCTGTGAAGACCAGAGGGCGGGTAGGTAACAGGTCTCCTTAGGAAGTTTCAGTCTGGGTCGGCTAGGTGGGGGGAAGTCAATCCAAGATCTTGGACTGTGGTAGCTGGAGTTGATTTACAACACCTGCTTTCTGTGGAATTCGGCTCAGTTTTCAAACCAGGGGGGGGGGGGACTCCCGATCCAATCTTTAATTGTCTGGTTTCACCGCTACATTGGCACTCGGCCTTCTCAACTCCCCCCCATAAATCAAGTACAGCTACCCACCGCGCGAGAAGATAACCACATCCAACAGCTCGCTGTAGGAGGGGAAAGGAAACACGCTTCCTGTCCGATAGGAGGGAGAGGGCTGTCAGTTATCGGCAATGAAGTCCTCAGACTCCTAGGCCGCGGTGGATAGACGTCTTCGTCCACCCATTTAAACTGCCCACAAACCGAAAGGAGATAGCATCGTATGCATCCGGGATGGGCTGGAAACCCCCATCGAGAAAACGACGGCGTTCGCCGAAGCTAGTTTCCTGCCATCGGGTAGGGGAGAGCGAGCGACGTGGAGAAAACTCCAGCACATGCGCTGGTCGTCGTAATGAGGTCGCACATGTCTCCCCAAGCCATAGCCTCGTGCGGTGCCTCGGCAAGCCGCAGAAGCGACACGGCGGGGGTTGGACGAGGGGGCGACCTTTAGAAAATAATTTCTACCCCTCGAGAGCAGAGTATCTTTAAGCCGCAGGCTTACAATGGGGGCAAAGAAGAAGAGAAAGAAAGGCAATAGCGCAGTCTGTGCGTGATGTAAACCCAAACACACTACGCACCTTTCATGAGTGTCTCCCTTTGGGATGAACCTGGTACATGGTCCTGGCACTTTCCCCCCCCGAAAAATCATCGCGTCCGCGAAGAGGAGTTAGCACTGATCGAATAAAACGCTTATGAACGCGAGATGATCCAGGGCACTGATTCTCCTTCCTGAAGGAAAGGAAAATATGAGCGAAATAGAGGCGGGCACTCAGGATATACAATGCGACGCTATGCGTAGGGCGGGGGGTGCCAAGCGCTATTTGGCCAATAGGATTGGCGAGATGGTATAGGGCTTCAGACCTTCGTCACACCTAGCAGGTGTTCCCATATGGTGACGTCACCACAGCATGAAGTGACCTATGAAAGGGAAGCAGGCGTTATAACGTACCACCAGGAGCACTACTGTGTTTACCCTCACCACACTCGCAGTCGCTTGTGTTAGAAAGTGCAACATTTAAAGGGTCGTCGTGGAAAGGTGGCCGCCGGCCGCGGCGCAGCATAACGTTCCGAACGTTGAGTAATTAAATACAAGGTATGGCGGTATATTAAAAATTAATATAGAACGAAAATATACACCGTTTTTCGGTGTACCGGTTATACCGCCAGCAGCACTACTAGTGTGGCTAGTACTCTTTAATGGTTGACTCTAGACCCCATAGTCTATTGTATAGTGAGTTTTGTTCATGGTTTTTGTTTCTAATTGCTGAAGAGGTTAGAGAGTAGTTTATCCACACATCTCCGTTAGGATGGGTAACTCTTCATGGTACGATTCGGTTTAGTGTGTTCCCAATTTCAGAACGGTTGATTAGAGATTGTTTCGATTACTTTTAGCGATTATGTATATGTTGTTCTTTTCATTCTTAAATGTTCTTATATTGTTTAAGTTCCGTGAGAGGGTGCGCGTGTTTCAATTCGCATCCTCTGTGTTTTGATTGAATGAAAGTTCTTATTTCTAAGGTTTTTGCACTCGTTGTCAACCATTGTCAGGTACATGCTCCCTGTTATTTTTTTGTTTGTGGTTTTAGTTAGATAGTGTTGCAGTGACATCTGCAAATATTTGGTTCATCCTGTCTACTGCTAATTGACCCAACTTGATGTTGTGAGGAATGGTGCTGAGCTAGGAAAAATAATAAGTTTGTATTTGGGTCAAGATTATGGTTTGAAAATGTTCTTCACTATTTGTTTCATCTGTATGTGGTTGAGGTGTTTGATTTTACGTGGTCTGACAGTCGGGTTAGTGGCTGACTGGAAGCTCTTGAGAGAGTTGGATTACGGTCGGTGATGAAATAAATCGACTGCTTCGGGTTAACCAGCCTAAGCTATAAGTGTACCGTCCGTTATGAATCTCCTGCAGTCTGCCTTGACTATGTACAGACCCAGTGACGACACAGCTGTATAAGGTGTGTTCATTTTTGCTGTGTTTTATCATGGTGAGTTTGGGTTTTGTCGGGGTGGGGAAAGGATGTCACCTCCTGGTATGTGTTGTTCCTGGGACCGAAGTCAGTGGTCCGTTTCTCTCCTGTTCTGGGATTAAATCTCCACAGATCAGTAATGTTGCCCAGTGACTGGAGTAGTTGATCTACGCCTTTCTAAGTGAGGGGTGTGTATCGTTTCGATCTTTTTTCGGATACATGTGCCAAATCCTACTTTAAAACGTACCGGTGCCAAAAACGGTGCCTGAAACCGATTTACTTTAAAAAAGCACAAAAATGATGGGTATGACTCAAGGAATACCTTTATTGGACAAAAGATTCTTTAAATGAACGATATTATTTTAAAAAGTTTAAGGTACAGGAATATATAAGAAATACAAAACACAACAATAACCTAAGCCAACCTAAACCACCTACAATAAGTTAACAGCTTCAATTCAGCAAGCTTTTGCTGAAATATGACAATTTGCCGTCTTTCGGCAAAATATGACACCTCTCCGACAGTATTGCATGTCTCTGCACAGGAGAAAACTCTCTCAGATGTGTCGATGAGGCCTGCGGTAGTGTTTGAAAGTGCAGAAAATATGGGAAGACTGTCCCGATTCCCCACCCACAAGCTACAGGTTCTTGTATGATGAGACTGAGGTAGACCTTTGTAGATCTCAAGTTTCTTTATGGGTGCTTCGACTATGGAGATTGGCACCCACTGTTTAGAGGTTGTTGCCTGAAGTAACTCTCAGTCCTCATTCCTCAAACAGCTCTTCTAGGGCTGAATTCTGGGTTACACTTCTTGTGACATGGAGACTGAAAAAAGTCGTGGTTTAGACAAAAATTGCTTCAAAAAATGTATTAATTGTAAATACCTTTTCAATATTACTTACATTTTACTCTGCCTTCCGGACATGTCCCCCTGAATGTTCATCCCAATCTATCTTCCTCAATGTTGTAGATCCTGAACGGACCCCCAATGGAAGTACAGAAATAATGTTGCACAGCTACACAGCAATACTTCGTCGTAGAAACGTAACAAGACACACATGGGACATAAGACTGGACTTATAAAAATACTATTCTGTTAACATTGCAAACTGCTGCTTTCTCCAACCGGCCCCAAGCATCAGCAGCAACCAGCACATCCAGTTAGCCTTTGAAGCGCTGGGTCCATCAAAGTGGCCTCCTGAGGACGTATTAAGTTTCATCCTTTAATAAAAACATGACAACCTCTTTAGGTTAACAGTTTTAAACTGTGATTTTCCTTCTTTATTTTTAGCATAAGTCTTACTGAAATGAAGCTGGAAAAACCTGATATCGTTTCTCAAGATCCCCACAGGACTTTCTCTTTCAAAACACTGATTAAACACAGTTGTCCGTTCAGCCACCGTGGATTGAAGTGCTCTCCGCTTAGTCCGTATGGGACGAGAATTTGACCCACACCATGTGGGTGACTCTCACTGGATACACAGAGGAGTTGAGGTGGTACAACAGCTCATTGATTTTAACCAAATTCCCTGCTCTGGAAGTCGTCAAACGGTGAGTCTTCCCAGTTGGGGCAAAAAAAAAAGAAAAATATGAAGATAAGATAAAAACCACACAATGTTTCACAACTGATCTTTTTGTCTAGTACTTGTTTGCCATTGGACTTCCTGAGTCGTTGGTAAGTGAGCTGCACTAGATGTCCAAGTTATGTTCTAAAAATCTCTCCACCATCAAAAAATGGGAGTTCCACCGTGTTTCTGACATCCAGATCATGTTATGTTGTGGCAGCTCTGAAAACACAAATGCACATTTTGAATTAAATCTACTGATGAAGAAGCTTTAAACAAACAAACTTATGAATATAATATAATGACTTCGCTAACTGAGAAGTTGATGCTCTCTTGCAGCATGATCTTAGCCATAGGGAGCTCCTCAGCCCACACTACAATAGATCGAAGTTGGCACAACACTTTGTAATGGCCACGATGCTGTTGTAAACATTCTGTGCGGCCAGATAAGGGTGTGGGGCAAAGCAACCCACCTTTAAAAGCTTAAGGATTCCTCAGTGCAAACTTCATATGCTGGATGTCTACTGTGAAGCCTAAAAACTAGTGGTTATCTGAATCATCCAGAATGCAATATCTGGCCATGCCCAAAAGCCTCGTTTGTGACGCTAACACAGCTTTGGTGTTTAGCTCCTTTTGCTTAATGTGGACCTCACTGGTGTAGTGCCACAGTAAGTTAAATAGTGGTCCTGTGCAACACTGGTCCACCCATACATGTGATAGCGCCTTATCATTGTGCTAACTCCTGAATAACATTGTGTTTTCAAACAGAGTACCGTGCAGGAATAAGTGTGTTGGATAGAATCATCTATGGATGGGGGTTCGGTAGCGAGTATTAAGGCAGCCAGTTCATCTTCTTTATGTAAAAGGATTAACTTTAATTTTTTTATTAAATTTTTAAATACTATAATATTTTGGACAAATTTAATTACACACCAATTAAAGAAAATATTTCTCCTTTAATATATATAACAAACCGAACCATGGGGATTCCACCGTGGAAAGGAATGCAGTCTCTGATACAAAATTTGGTCACAGCCCTGGGAGTTCCTCACCTTCTCCATGTCCAAAATAGGCCTTCTTTACCAGTAAAGGGGCACTGCTGTAGTACTACTAGTACGGACTAGCTGGAGAAGCCAAAATATAAAACATACCATGTTAAATTAATATTTTACAAATCATTGATAATTTTTAGCATATGCAAGATGGATTTTGCAATTAACATTACATTAGCCTACTCTAACTGCAGAAAGGCTGCGTCATTCATCATAACGGTGGATCCTTTTGCAGGGTTGGTTTGGTTTGACTGGGGCTGGGGTCGTCCACACGATAGTGCCAGCTGAGTCCGCAAGCTTGTCAAACCACAGGCATCCCTCTGCCTTTAAGGTTATTCCGTGTGCTCTCAAATGTTGTATTAGGTTTGACGTGTTCCCCCTACATGTTAACTGTGTAGTAAAACATTTCTTGCCAGTCGCGGGGGGGTTGGCGGGTGTCAGAATCATTTCTTGGAAATATAGCCACACTTTAGAGAGTTTATTTAGCATTTTAATTTAAGCGCTTTAAGTAGCTAGCTAAGCTAATGTTAGACCACCTGCTGCCTTCAGACCAAGTGTAGTTGCTGATTCAAGCGCGTCTGGGATGTGTTCTAATTCCTGATGATTTGTGCTTTTAATCAAAATTGTGAATACAATATGGTCAGAACATTATTTTTTTACAAAAAGCCTGGGATTTGTAGCATCAAAGTTTTCTCATTCAGGAAATATTTTTTCCATCATCTGACCACCCATGATGCTCTATTTAAATTTAATAGAGATCATTCGTGTTGCTGAATCTGATGAATTGAATATTTCGACAGTTCAGCATTTAAGTTGCACTGAACAATGAGGTGCACCGAAAATTGTGTTCTGATTCGGCCGGTACACCGGTCCTATAGTACCGGGCGAATTGCACAGGGTTCGTACCCACCCTAACTTCTAAGGTGGGGAACTGTCTTTGTTGAAGTAGGGAACTCTTTTGGAGGAACGTAAGTTGCCACAGGACGAGTTCTTCTCCGTGAGGTATTGGCCCTGTACTTTCTATCAAACAGTCTCTCGAGACCAGCTCGGAAAAAGAGGGGCAGGGCTAGCAGAGTCATTAACGTTTAAAAAGGTGTTTTTTAAATACCATTGACCAAATTTTTACACGGATGTTAAAAAACTGTGGAGTGGCTAGCTGGATTCTTCAGAGTTTGAGGGGAAATCAGGAGGGTCTTCATAAGCGAACAGCAAAGGTGTTATGGTGTGTCACAGTTTGCTGACTGAAGATTTGCTGAGCCCCAGGCCATGATGCCACCACCTCATAAAACTTGCCACAGCATAATAATGCAGTGTAGCTAACAACTGTGAGGCTGGATTTAAGTGTGTGTCTTTCTGTTGGCCTCTGAAGATGTGGTTTCATAACCTGGTAGTAAGTTCAAGGATCTTGGCCATTGGAAACCGTAATTTTGAGATGCATCATCAATTGTGACGTCAAGGGGCGGTAAAATGTGTCCTATATAGGCATTTTTCTACACTGCCTGATTCTGTTTTGCTTCTGTGTCAGAGGACCATTGAACTCAGACCATGGCGAGGCCTCAGGACAGAGGTGAATCGGGGAAAGAGAGCAATAGACCAGGACCCTTTGAAGTGATTTTGAAGGCCCAGGCTGGAGAGGGCCTGAGTTGCGGCCCAGGGTGGAGGGGGCCTGATTTGAGGGCCAGACTGGAGAGGACCTGATGTAGGAGGCCTGAACTTTGAAGGCAAAGTGGCATAGTGATGCACAGCATCTATACCTCCAGGATCCTTAAAATGCTCCAGGCCCCAGGATTGCCAAAAACTCTCTCTTCCTCGTAGTGAGGGAGGACACTGAATGATACCCCCACCAGTCGCGTTGGCTTCCCTCTACATGCCGCAGGGCCCTCCGTTGTGTCACAATGTGAAGTCCATCACTTATTATCCGGACGTTTCTTCCAGGCTTTGTTCAACCCATAAGCCAGCAGGCATTTATTTTTGAGGGATTTCCTGCCAGATTTTCTTTTTGCAGCATTGTATGCGGTTTTTAAAATAGAGGGAATGTTATTATTTCACCTCCTCCAAAAGAACTGCAATTTCATGCTTTGAAAAGTTGGGGGTTTGGTGTCATTTCATTAACACGTGGCTGAATGGAAGGGGACGTAAATAGGAAAAAAATTATGAGCAAAATAAGCAACAGGTGTCCACAACAGTAAATCACAGTTTTGTAAAAAACCCATCTTTTTTTTTTCTTGTGCTATTATCAATATTAAATAAGAAATTGCTTTATATGAAATTGTGATGAAATTATAGAAATTGGGATCAGAAAAAGAGTCAAATTTTAACTCTGCATGTGTAATATGTATATAATTTATTGCAGAACAAGGAATGTTATACTCCACTCTAGTGATGGCCGATACCACATAATTTTGGCATCGGTATGATACAGAAAGTATAACGATATTGATACTAATCGGATACCAATAGGTTAGTGGGGGCGGTATACTGGTTTACACCGAAACCGGTGTCTATTTTTCGTTACGATATTAATTTTAATATACCGCAATAACGATGTATTAACCTCCACGTGCGGAACGCTATGCTGCGCGCAGCCGCGGGACACTGTTGCAGACGGAACCCTTTACACTGTTGCAACTTCTAGCGCGAGTGCGAGGCGTGGTGAGGGTAAACACAGTAGTGCTCTGGTGTCCCCCCCCAGGTGTATGGCGAGTGGAAATGTGACAGGATTACTGCCGACGTCGACATTCATGTACTTTTGGCGGTTGCAGAAGGGTAGCGTCGCATCACCAGAAGCCGTGATAAGTACCCGCCTCAACAGACGCTGATAGACGCCGCCCTCAACAGACCCACCGCCACAGACTGTGACACCAAAGGACCTCAATAGATAAATTAAATAATTTTTTGGTTTACATTATTTACTACAAAGATACACCATCAGCAGAGCTGAAAATCGTTGTATTTCACAATAACTCAACATAATTCACAAAACATTACTATTAACATTATTCTGATAGTGCCATTCTGAGGTTTACTTTGGGATATTGGTTAGGCGAATAATTTACTTAACACTCTGTTTCTGGTTCTCACTGTTGTCTGTTTGCGAGTCATGTCGACCATAAATGTGCATATCAACCATTGAGCTAAATAATTTTGGTCAAAGAAGGTAATGAAAAAGGTATTTGAAAAAATTGTTAAGAACTGAGGTATTTTAAAAATTCAGGTGCATTTTGAACACTTTAAATTGGCTGTCACTAACGATTATTTTGTAACATGAGCAATCTACGACCTAGACTTAAAATATCTGAACGACTACGAGGCAAAATGTTTTTAAATAAAACATTAAAGCGAGTAAGTAATCTTATGGTTTCATGAACAGTGTTAAAAATACAACTTTTTTCTGTTAAAATTAAATTTTTAGTCAGACCCACAAGGAACAAGTGATTCAATGTGATTCAAGCAGAAATCATGCATATCCTCTGTGTTTTCGTACTTTTTGTAGCATCCAAGCAAACTAAACATTGATGTGCTGTAAGTTACTTCACTTCAACACCAACTTAACCAGCTAAACAGAATTTATCAAACATAAAAGACTCTATTATGCAGTAATTATTATGCACTATTACCACTTTTGGGAAATATCTAAATAACAGTATAACCTGTACAAATACATCCAAATTTTATATACATGCAAATTTTATATTTCGTGTAAGACGACGTACATTGACACGACGTATATATCAGGCGTCATGTGAGGCGACGTACATTGAGACGACGTATATATCAGGCGTCATATGAGGCGACGTATATTGAGACGACGTATATATCAGGCGTCATCTAAGGCTACGTACCTAGTTCAGACGTACTTAGTACACGTACTATTTTTGATAAATTTCTTACGTACGCCGTCGTCACGTCGCCACCTATGATTGGTTCCAACAGTGACGTCGCCGTGACGTCGCCGCGGGTCTGTCGTCTGCCTCCCATTCAGTGTTGCCAACTTAGCGACTTTGTCGCTAGATTTAGCAACTTTTCAGACCCCTTAGCGACTTTTTGATGGGAAGTTCGGTTTCTTTTCTGCGAACCCGGTTTCTTTCGGACGTTTCGAATTCAGTAAAACCGGTTGAAAAAAAATGGTTCACCGGTTTCGTTTACCGCTCGACGTAATGACCTTCATTGGCGATGACGTAACCCTAATTGGAGGTCAAGTCTATCATAAAACATCTCAAATATCATAAAAGTCAGTAACAATAACTTGAGTCAGTTAAAAAACCTCATAATCATGAAAAGTTTACAATTTAAGTTTTGGCAACAACTCACCCGAAATCCAAGCAACAGAAGTAATGTGCATAGAGGGGATTAAAGTCTTTGAAGGAAAATATAAAAGTAAATCAATTGGTGTCCACGGCGACAGTAATCAAAAGACACCCAACCAGAAACCAGATCACCTTCATAACATAAGCCATTGCGATTTTATTTGTTATTAAATAAACTTTACGTTTCGCAAGATTGCCCTTCATTCAAGCCCCCGCGTTTTTCACCGGCAGCTCACTAAAAATTAGCACAGAATCAGTTCAGAATCAATCACGCAAAATAAACCAGTTCGGTTCAGAAACGCGCTCGACAAATATAAAAATGAACCAGGACTATACCTGTGCCCTGTCAGTCTGCTTTTACGCTGAATCCACGCATAATGCAGCAAGTATTACATCAGCTCATCCAACTCATTACAGTTCTCAAAATCGGATCGTGTCCGATATGGGGAAAAGGGTTCTCGGTCCCCTCACCCCCCCCCCCCCCCCCCCCCCCCCCCCCCCCCTCTCCATGTACTGGTGATCCGGAAAAACCGATTGCAACGGTTCTTGACTTCGTGAACGGAGCAATAAGAACAGCGCTTAACCGACTCGCTGCAGTTTCAAGTATTCTATCAGCTGCTCTACTCACGTGTTCATGTTCTCATTATATTACTACAACTCAATTGGTGGTGATTTGTGCCTCGTTTTAAACGATAAATACAGGGTACAGAATATTATCAGAAATCATTCCCTTATTCCTAGGTAACATTCGGTCTTTAGCAGTCTTTTAATTATTGTTCCCGGGAACTTCCCTGAAAAGCCCCTGTTGGCCTATAATCTCACTATAACTACGCATTTAACAAAATAATCTACAGATTACGTACATTCATCTTTTAAAGCTTCCTGTTTAGCGTTTTCTGAAGCAAATATCAAAATATAGTTATTTTCACCAAACACACTTTCCTGTGATGTTTAAACAAAATGGGACCTTGGAAAAATTACACGACATGCGCGGAAGGAGTATCATCCAGTTCATCGGTTCTCAAATCGGCCAAGCGCTCCGACAGAAACGGTTTTCGGTTCAGTGTACTGGTTTATCCGAAAACCGATGCACACCGCGTTTCTTGACGTCGAGAATCGAGAACCGCTCCAGCAGTGGTCCCCGGCGTGTACGTTCAGTACTCTGGCTCGGCTCGGTGTTCATCTTCAGTTCTCTTCCCCTTCACCAGCAGTTCAGTCAGATGTACTGTTTCTGAGTAAATGAATTACTCTCGGGAATATTGGTTTGTGATTTTGACTCAGAGGGCCAAGCGTGTCAGCCATGTTACAAAAAGTTAACAAGTCTTAAGTAATTTCGTGGAAATTAATGCTTATTGGAGACGCGAACCGTTTTCAAACGATTCAGTTCGATTTGGTGACTGTTCACCTGGTTTTCACTAAGAGAACTGGTTAATTGGAAATGATGGTGATTCTGTTCGGCGAATCGGACATCACT
>NC_056597.1:12177179-12209822 GCF_018340385.1 Cyprinus carpio
GTTATCAAATGAAGGCATAAAACATTAATTTAATTTATCTTTTAATTATTGAAAATTTAGCAAACTTTATTTTTTGGCAAACAAAGGGGATTTACTATTAAAATTAAATGTGTGATTATTCCTTAAAAAATAATGTTTGTTTCATTTTAGTAGTATCAGTAGTAGTAGTAGCAGGCTGTCTTCATATCAAACCAGACTTTTATTTTGACAGGTTGCCGTGAATACCTTTACAGTTCTGTGTATGAGATATGATGCTTGTTTTACTCAAATCAAACGGTAAAATGCTCATGAAGTGACTCTCAGAGTAGTTCTGGAGATGTTGTTCATGTGTTTATGTCCTCATTTAGTAAGACGGCAGACGCTAAAATTACCGCGAGCATCACTTCGACTTTTGCGGCTTAATATTTACAGATACTAGTCCATATTGTGATTTGATTGAAATGTAATGACCTTCTTTTGATTCAGTCAAAATTTGACAAATTCTGTGACATTCCGCATTAAACTGTGAATTCTGTTTTTATGACTGGATAAAGACTACACTGCGTAATTTTCCTGCTTATCATGCGGCCACTAGCCTGATGTGAACATAAAATGTCTTACATACCACCACTGGTGAACGAGCCAGTGTAATCCAAATATATCTGAAAGGTCTGGGCAGGGTACCAGTCAGATCTCGCGACACACATTGGATCTCGCTCATCACACCCCTAGTTTCTTTATCAATTAGGGTATGTAGAGTGTATGGTCTGATGTGCGGTATTTTGGTTGGAAGCCAATTTGACATTTACTCAGGACATTTCTGTCAGTAAGGTAATGGAGGAGTCTGCTGTTTAGGATGTTACAGAAGAGTTTAACTAAGTTGCTGTTTACACATATTCCACGATAGTTATTAGGGTCGGATTTGTCTCCGCTTTTATGAATTGGGGTGATGAAGCCTTGGTTCCAGGTGCTGGGAAATACACCTGCACTAAGAATGATATTAAACATGGTTTAAGAATGGCCAGTTTGAATTTTTGTTCTATGCATTTAATCATTTAATTCAGAATGCCATCAGTACCACATGCTTTTTGAGATTTAAGTGTTTGTATATTATCGCACAGTTCAGCTAGTGTAAAAGGATAATCTAGTGTGTAGTGCTGGGTGGTTTGACCAAAAATTTATATCACGTTTTTTTTCTAAATTATGCCGGTTTCCCGGTTTATGACGTTTTTTTTTTTTTTTTCTTATGCATAATCAGGTGTACAATGCATTTTCTGCTGGTTGATATTCCAAGACGTGCTTTTAGCCCGACAGCACTTGCATAAAATGGTTGTTTGGTCGACGTCGGATTTTTGGAAACCAAAAACCATCCATCTTCCCTATAACGCCTGTTTCACACATACTCCGTCTGCAGTGGGACGCGTTTGCAGTCTGCTACTGATCCGCGGCTGTTTAGTCCACAAACACAACATTTGTTCATTGTTTTGACTTCATATCATGTAAAAAAAAAAACACACACACACACACACACACACATATATATTTTTTTTCAGCATTGGGAGTCTTTTATCACAGAACAGTAACAATCTTTCATGGTTATAGACATTAGTGTAAACTCAATAAATATAAACAATGCATTATTCATGCATTTTACATCTAGGTTTGTATAATAAGCTGCTCAAGCAAGCGGCAAAACATTTAAACACAATAATTAGCCTACTTTTCTTGTTAAAATATTTTAAATTAAAACACCACAGACAGAAACAGTCTCGTGCCTTTTGCATTTAAAATCTTTATCACAAGCAATCCCACGGGTCTTAATGAACTTTGTTTTTCTGCCTCCATAAAAGTGAATATATATATTGTTTTCCTTGCTTATCTAAAAGTGCACTTTTTTCTTGTTTTAAACCTAGCCAAAAACCCATGTGTTGCGTGTGAAACAGCTTTAATTAGTATACATTTACTGTGAAATGACTGCATTTCCGTGTCAATCCATGTTCATTTTTCCCGCAAACAATGCGCTTTCACAATTCAGCCGGTGCAGCACAGCAAAAATAGACTCGGTATGTAAACGTTCGCTGCACTGCTGCAGACGCACCGCTCCTGGAATGCACTGATGGACCGCAACCTCGTGCAGTATGAACGCTGGAATCCGTTAACATGGGTGCGTAAAAAAAATACACAACGCATACGCACTGCAGACGAAGTAAGTGTGAAACATCTCGGTTACGTATGTAACCACGGTTCCCTGAATAGGGAACGAGATGCTGCGGTGACGTCACCGTATGGGAACACCTCTCGGTGTGACGAATGTCTGAAGCCCTATACCATCTCGCCAATCCTATTGGCCAAATAGCGCTTGGCACCGCCCTACGCATGTGTACGCATCGTATACCCGAGTGCCGCGCGCTATTTCGCTCAGATTTCATGAACTGAAGAAGAAGAATGCTATCAGGTATGGAACGGCCGGGACCGCAGCATCTCGTTCCCTATTCAGGGAACCGTGGTTACATACGTAACCGAGATGTTCCCTTTCATAGGTCACTTCGATGCTGCGGTGACGTCACCGTATGGGAACCCTATACCATAACGCCTGACGTACCTGATAGCTGGGATCCAAGGAAGCATCTGCTCAAGCGGAGAGAACCCGGGAGCCAGGAGCCGTCCTTATATCCAGACTGTAAAACTTGATAAAGGTGTTCGGTGAGGACCATCCTGCCGCAGCACAGATATCAGTCATAGAAGATCCACTGAAGACAGCCTGTGAAGAAGCAACTGCTCTCATGGAATGAGCTCTAACTCCTAGAGGCGAAGTGAGACCGTGCGCCTCATAGGCTAAAGATATTGCCTCTACCAACCAATGGGACATGCGTTGCTTCGTGACAGCATGGCCTCTATTTTTGTGTCCAAAACAGACAAACAGCTGGTCGGACTCACGCCATGGGGCTGTTCGATCGACATAAGTCTTGAGCGCTCTGACAGGGCAAAGACTCAGATCTCCTGACCCCGTCTCAGCAGGGGTAAAGCCTCCAAGACCACTTGCTGAAAATGAAAGGGGTTCGAAGCGACCTTAGGGACATAATTAGGCCTCGGTCGCAGCAATACCTTCACAGAGCCCGGTGCAAAGTCCATGCACGAAGGCGAAACAGAAAGAGCCTGTAAATCCCCAGCTCTCTTGAGGGAGGATAAAGCCATAAGAAGAACTGTCTTTAAGGTCAGGATTTTTATCCGGTATAGTTTCCAAGGGCTCAAACGGATGTCCTGATAGACCTTGCAACACAATAGATAAATCCCATGAAGGAACTCGCACAGGGCGGAAAGGCCTCAGCCGTCGCACACCCTGTAAAAAGCGAGAGACCAGCGGATGACGGCCCACTGAAGCACCATCTATATATACGTGGTTAGCTGAAATGGCTGCCACGTAAACTTTCAGAGTTGCTGGCGTTACTCCATCAAAGAAACGGTCTTGAAGGAACTCCAGTACTGAAGCCAATGGGCAGTAAACCGGATCCATATTACGAAATCCACACCAGGTTGTAAACAGCTTCCATTTGAAAGCATATAAGCGTCTCGTAGATGCTGCTCTGGAATTCATTATAGTCTCGGAGGTTTCAGCAGAAAGACCGGGACATATTAACTCACTCCGCTCAGAGGCCACGACCACAGTTTCCACAGATCTGGCCTTGGGTGCCAAATCATCCCTCGTGCTTGCGATAGTAAGTCCTGTCTGAGGGGAATCTCCCATGGAGAGCACGCTACCAGACTGACCAGTTCCGCAAATCACGGCTGTGTGGGCCACCACGGAGCCACCAGCAGCAGCTGCTCCACTCTGTCCAGCCGTATCCTGGAAAACACCGCCGGAATTAGACGAATTGGAGGAAAAGCATACAAGCTGGTCCTGGGCCAATCGTGAGCTAACGCATTCAAGCCTAGGGGCGATGGAGGGCATAGGGAGAACCACAGTGGGCAATGCGTAGTCGTGCTCGACGCGAATAAGTCCACTCTCGCCTCTCCAAATATCTGCCATAAAAGGCTCACCGTCTGGGGGTGTAATCTCCATTCCCCCTGCTCCAGAGACAGTCTGGATAGCAGCTCCTCTCCGAAGTTCAAACGTCCGGGGACATGAACCGCTCGGATCGACAGAAATCTGTTCTGAGACCAAAGAAGAATATTCCTCGCCAGCTTGCACAGGGGGCGAGAGCGTAATCCTCCTTGATGATTCAGGTACGACACAACCGCCATGTTGTCTGACCTGAGTAGTACATGACGGCCGGTCAGCAGATTTGAGAAATACTGGAGAGCTAGAAAAACTGCCAGTAATTCCAACCTGTTTATATGCCAACCGCGTTGTGTCGCCGTCCATACTCTGTGAGCTGGGCGCCCTTGACAAACAGCTCCCCAACCGGTCAAAGATGCGTCCGTCGTGACAGTCTCTCGGGAAGCACAAATCCCCAGCCGAACTCCGGCTAGAAGGAATTCGGTTGACATCCACTGTTTTATTGACATAACACACCTCCGTGTCACCGAAATCGTACAATGCGGAAAACAACGGGGTGAAATGTTCTGACTTTTCGTCCACCACTGAAATGGGCGCATGTGAAGTAAGCCCAGATGGATTACAGGGGATGCCGCTGCCATTAGACCTAAAAGTCTGAGGCACAGACTCACCTTCACTGTGCAACCTACTTTGAAGTGACGCACGCATGACATGAGAGACTGAACGCGCGGGAGAGATAGTCTTGCTGTCATCGCGCTAGAGTCCAAGTCTATTCCCAGAAAGGTTATCCGTTGAGATGGAATTAAAACACTTTTCTGGAAATTCGTGCATAAGCCCAGGCTGCTTAGATGATTTAGCACAAGATCCCGGTGAGAGAGTGCTTGAGTCTGTGATTGAGCTAACACCAGCCAATCGTCTTAGTAATTCAACACACGAACGCCCTGGAGCCGCAACGGGGCCAGAGCTGCGTCCATGCATTTCGAAAAAGTTCGGGGAGCCAGGGCTAAGCCGAAAGGAAGAACACGGTATTGATACGCTTTTCCCTCTAAAGCGAATCTGAGGAACTTCCTGTGTCTCTTGATGATCTGAATATGAAAATATGCATCCTTCAGATCGATCGTGACAAACCAACTGTTTGGTTGAATCTGAGACAGAATGGACTTTACCGTTAACATCTTGATTTTGCTCATCCTGTGTGCAAGATTCAAACGGCGTAGATCCAATATGGGTCGCAAACCGCCCCTTTTTTTTGGTACAACAAAATAGCGGCTGTAAAAACCTGACTCCATCTGAGAGGGGTGTACTTCTTCTATAGCCCCTTTCCTCAGCAGAGCTGTCATCTCTTGCCGCAGCACCGCGACTTCCTCTGGTTTCACAACCGCGGGAAGAATTCCGCGGAAAGGAGGTGGGCCTTTTCGAAACTGAATGGTGTATCCGTGACGAATCGTGTGTAACACCCATTGTGAAATGCCGGGCAAGCGTTCCCACGCGGCCCGAAATAACGTCAGTGGTTTCAAGATTTCCGCATTTTGCAACGTTTTCATACGCGTTAAAATGCCTGAACACGGAAAGCTTGCGGCGTCCGTAAGCCGGGGAAGCGCATGCGTTAAAGTCGTTGCGTTTCGTTGTGTATAATCCTGAAGTGTGTACACGGCAGGAATTAATCCAACAAGATGAACATCGGGCTCTGCCGCTAGCGAAAAAGCGGTGGCTGCGTGAGCCGTCATAAACGGGCCGTCTTTGCCAGACCCTTGGATCGTTCCTCGGATTCTGAAGGCTGAATTGAGCAGAGTGTCTGAGGGAACGCCCGACATGGTTGCTCGATTCAATGCTGCTCGAAGCGCCTTTTGCGGCGAGACAGTCAATGTTTGAGCGTGGGGACTGCAGTGAGAGGGTTGGATGCGCAAAAACGGTCCAACAGCGCTCTCTAGTGGAGGGCACAGTCCCTGGCAAGCAGCGAGAATATCAGGAGCTGCTATTAGGAGCCCGAGAACGAGAGGCATTAGCCGTCGAGCTCAGGTCCAATCTTTTCCGCTGTCGCTGGCGAGCCGGTGGAAAAGCCTTAGGACCCCAGTCTTTACGAGGGGGCGCCATAGGCGAAGGCTCTTCTCGTGAGGCAGCCCGTTGGCGGTTTGAGGAGGTTGAACGAGACCGCGTGGGCGCCTGCCGCCGTTCAATCTCCCTGGGCCTGCGTGGAATCAGCTGGCGGAAAGCGGCTGATTGCTGTTTCGCTGCCCTAAATTTATCCACCACCGACGTGACTGCCTCACCAAACAAACCGTCCTTAGAAACAGGGGCGTCCATGAGAAAGGATTTGTCCTTTTCTTTGATATCGGTGAGATTAAGCCAGAGGTGGCGCTCAACCGTAATCAACCCAGCCATAGAACGGCCCACTGCCCGAGCAGTATGTTTGGTAGCGCGTAGCGCCAAATCTGTTGCTCGTTGCAGCTCTTTCACAGCCTCGGGTGTGATACCCTCCCCCTCGTCGAGGTCCTTTAAGAGCTCCGCTTGGTAGGCTTGGAGGACCGCCATAGAGTGGAGCGATGCGGCCGCCTGGCCAGCAGCCATGTAGGATTTCCCGACGAGGCTAGATGTGACTCGACACGCCTTTGAAGGAAGAAGGGGGTGAGACTTCCATGCCGTGGCCGAATTAGGCGCGAGATGTTCGGCGAGAGTCTCTTCCATCGGAGGCATCGCTGCATAGCCACGGTTCGCCATATCGGAAATGGTGGCGAAATCCGCAGCCGCAGCGTTCGTAATGCGCGCCGAGTAAGGCTGTTTCCAGGACCTCGAAACCTCTTGGTGGAGGTCCGGGAAAAAAGGCAGGGGCCTACGGGGCTGTGCAGGAGTACGACTGGTTAAGAAACAGTCGTCCAGCTTCGATGAAGGTTGGGCTGTAAGGGAAACAGGTCAATTTAGCTCAAAGGGAATCATTTAAGATTTTAAAGGGAATTTGAACAGAATCACTGTTTCACGGCTGATCACTGAAACGGCCAGCGATTCACTGAACGAGCCGTTTTAACATCAAATCTGCGCTGGATATTAATATCCAAAGTATAGTGAAAACACTATTAATTAGCACAGTAACAAGATCGGCAGTTTAAGACATTAACTTGTGAGCACAAAACACAAGATACTTCTCTTTTCAATATAAATAAGGCTTTATTAGATAAATCTAAGACATATAAACTAATCTAACACATAAGCACACACACTCACACATTCACACAAGTTGCAGGAGGATAGAACGTTAGGAAAGAATGAGTTTAAGAGGATGAAAATGTGAAATCCCAAGTTTACAGCAATACGTGAAATTGCATAGACATGAACACACCATTTAATCACTTAATTAACCCTCGCACTGAGTTTCTCAATGAGGTTAAAATTATATTAGATAACACCAGTACAGATGTGAGTCTGGAGGTTACTTGCGTTGCCTGTTTAACGGGGTTCCCTTTGTTGTCGCTGAAAAGGGGGGTTTCCCGAAGTTGCTGATTGGCTGGAAGTTCAGTAGTCGTTGAAGTGACGTCTTGGGAAGCCCGTGGTTGGGCGTTGGCTGAAGATGCAGAGTTGTGGGCTGATTGTAGTTTCAGACGGGCACGCGAGGTCAGACTCGGAGACACAGCGTTACAAAACTTAACTCAGAACACGAAACTCTCAAACGGAAAAGAAAAGTAAAGTTTGACGAGACTAGGTGGTGTTTCTTCTCATTGTGGCTAAGTAGCAGCAGGCGTGCAGGCCGAAGCACGCTGGAACGGCGCTCGAAGAACGCTAAAAGTGATGACAAAGCATGACTAAAAGCTAAAGCTAAAAGCTAAAGCTAGGATCAGGCTAAAAGCCGGCATTACTGATAGCAAAAGCTAAACGAAAGCTAAAAACTAAAAGCGAAATTTGATGGTGTCCTGAGTATTTAAACTGGCCTTTTGGCCACACCTCAAATGTTGTCTTGACCAATTAGATATTGTCTTTTCTCAGGGTGTTCCGATGTTTGTCCCACCCATTCATAAATCATATGTTATCTTATCAAGCTCGTGGTCTGAATTTTCCCGCTCTTGCAGGGTATAATTTGGACATGATTCCTATAACAAGAATATGATACATTTGACAAATAACTGATGGTCAGAAACGTTTCAAGCAAGAATATTCGAACACACACATACTAAACATGAATATGATCCCTTAAGCTATTCAAGAGTTATTTAAAAAGACATACACAATAAGTGATTAGAAACATTAAAGTCAAATGTGTGGGTTACAGGTATAAAATGGAGTTAAGCAATGGACTGATATCCATTTAGAAGTCTTTTTTGAGTTCATTTTGGTGCATATATGCATTGGAAGGCATTCTCTGTGCCATTCTGGGGAGTAAGGATATCTCCTGTGAAGACCAGAGGGGTTAACAGGTCTCCTTAGGAATTTCAGTCTGGTTCTGCTAGGTGGGGGGAAGTCAATCCAACGATCTTGGACTGTGGTGCTGGGAGTTGATTTACAACATCCTGCCTTTCTGTGGAATTCGGCTCATGTTTCAACCAGGCTCCCGATCCAATCTTTAATTTGTCTGGTTCACGCTACAGGGCCTCGGCCTTCTCAACCTCCCAATCCAGTCCCAGCTTACCCACCGCGCGAGAAACCACATCCAACAGCTCGCTGTAGGAGGGGGAAACACGCTTCTCCTGTCCGCTAGGAGGGAGAGGGCTGTCAGTATCGGCCATGAAGTCCTCAGACTCCGAGGCCGCGGTGGATAAGACGTCGTCGTCATACTGCCCACAACCGAAGGAGATAGCATCGTATGCCTCCGGGGTGGGCTGTAAACCCCCATCCGAGAAAACGACGGGTTCGACGAAGCTAGTTTCCTGCACTCGGGTAGGGGAGAGCGAGCGACGTGGAGAAAACTCCAGCACAGCGCTGTCGTCGTAATTTAGGTCGCACATGTCTCCCCAAGCCATCGCCTCGTGCGGTGCCTCGGCAGCCGCAGAAGCGACACGGCGGGGGTTGGACGCGGGGGCGACCTTAGAAAATAATTCTACCCTCGAGCGCAGTACTTTAAGCCGCAGGCTATCACAATGGGGGCAAGAAGAAAGGCCACTAAGCGCAGTCTGTGCGTGATGTAAACCCAAACACACTACGCACCTTTCATGAGTGTCTCCCTTTGGGATGAACCTGGTACATGGTTCCTTGCACTTTCGAAAACTCATCGCGTCCGCGAAGAGGAGTTAGCACTGCTCGAATAAAACCGCTATGAACGCGAGATGATTCCAGGGCACAGATGATTCTCCTTCCTGAAGGAAATGAAATCTGAGCGAAATAGCGCGCGGCACTCAGGTATACAATGCGTACGCATGCGTAGGGCGGTGCCAAGCGCTATTTGGCCAATAGGATTGGCGAGATGGTATAGGGCTTCAGACATTCGTCACACCTAGAGGTGTTCCCATATGGTGACGTCACCACAGCATCGAAGTGACCTATGAAAGGGAGCAGGCGTTATAACGTAACACCAGAGCACTACTGTGTTTACCCTCACCACACCTCGCAGTCGCTGCTTAGAAGTGCAACATTCTAAAGGGTCCGTCTGGAACAGTGTGCCGCGGCCGCGGCGCAGCATAACGTTCCGAACGTTGAGTAATTAAATACATCGGTATGGCGGTATATTAAAAATTAATATCGTAACGAAAATATACACCGGTTTTTCGGTGTTAACCGGTATACCGCCCAGCACTACTAGTGTGTCTAGTACTCTTTAATGGTTGACTCTAGAACACATAGTCTATTGTATAGTGAGTTTTGTTCATGGTTTTTGTTTATATTGCTGAAGAGGTTAGAGAAGTAGTTTATCCACACATCTCCGTTCTGGATGGGTAACTCTTCATGGTAAGATTGGTTTAGTGTGTTCCAATGTTCCCAGAAACGGTTTGATTTAGAGATTGTTCTATTACTTTTAGCTGATTATGTATATGTTGTTTCTTTTTCATTCTTAAAATGTTCTTATATTGTTTAAGTTTCTCGTGGTAGAGTTGGCGTGTTTACATTGTCAGCATCTCCGTGTTTCTGATTTGATAAAGTTCTTCTTTCCTAAGGTTTTTGCACTCGTTGTCAAACCATTTCTCATGTACATGCTCCCTGTTTATTTTTTTGTTTGTGGTTTTTAGGTTAGATAGTGTTGCAGTTATTGCAAATATTTGGTTCATCCTGTCTACTGCTAAATTGACCCCTTTGATGTTGTGTAGGAATGGTGCAGCTAGGAAATTATTTAATAGGTTTTGTATTTTTGGTTCACAGATTATGGTTTGAAAATTTTCTTCACTATTTTGTTTCCATCTGTATGTGTGTTTGAGGTGTTTGATTTTACTGTGGTCTGACAGTGGGGTTAGTTGGCTGACTGTGAACGCTCTGAGAGAGTTTGGATTTAGGTCGGTGATGAAATAATCTACTGTTCTGTTACCCAGCACTAAGCTATAAGTGTACCTTCCGTATGAATCTCCTTGCAGTCTGCCATTGACTATGTACAGACCCAGTGCACGACACAGCTGTATAAGGTGTGTTCCATTTTTGCTTGTTGTTTTATCATGGTTGAGTTTTGGGTTTTGTGTGGGTGGGGAAAGGATGTCACCTCCTGGTATGTGTTTGTCTCCCTGGGAACGAAGTGTGTCCAGTTCTTCTCCTGTTCTGGGATTTAAATCTCCACAGATCAGTATGTTGCCCTGTGACTGGAAGTAGTTGATCTCTCCTTCTAAGTAGGGTTGTGTATCGTTTCGACTTTTTTCGATACCTGTGCCAAATCCATACTTTTAAAACGGTACCGGTGCCAAAACGGTGCCTGAACCGATACTTTAAAAAAGCCACAAAATGATGGTGTATGACTCAAGAATACCTTTATTGGACAAAAAGTTCTTTAAATTGAACAATATATTAAAAGTTTAAAGTGTACATGAATATATAAGTAAATACAAAACACAACAATTAAACCTAAGCCACCTAACCCAACTACAATAATTTAACAGCTTCAAATTTCAGCAATTCTTTTGCTGAAATATGACCATATTTGCCTTCTCTGGCAAAATATGACACCTCTCCTGACTTATTGCATGTCCTGCACAGGAGAAAACTCTCTCAGATGGTGTCGATGAGGCCTGCAGGTATGTGTTTGAAAGTGCAGACAATATGGGAAGACTGTCCCGATTTCCCCACCACCAAGCTACAGGGTCTTGTCCTGATGAGACTGAAGGTAGACCTTTGTAGATCTCAGTTTCTTTATGGGCCTGTTCAGCTATGGAGATGGCACCACTTTTAGAGGTTGTTGCCTGAAGTAACTCTCAGTCCTCATCCTCAAACAGCTCTTCTAGGGCTGACTTCTTGGTACACTTCTTGTGACATGGAGACTGAAAAAAAGTAGTGTTTAGACAAACTTGCTTCAAAAATGTATTAATTTTAAATAGCCTTTTCCAATATTACTTACATGTTCCTCTGCCTTCCGTGACATGTCCTCCTGAATGTCATCCAATCTATCTTCCTCAATGTTGTGATCCTGAAGGACCCCCATTGGAAGCTACAGAAATAATGTTGCACATCTAAACAGCAATACTTCGTCGTAGAAACTGTAACACGACACACATGGGAAATAAGACTGAGCATAAAATACCTATTCTGTTACATTGCAAACTGCTGCTTTCTCCAACCGGCCCCAAGCATCAGCAGCAACAGCACATCCAAGTTTGCCTTTGAAGCGAGGGTCCATCAAAGTGGCCTCCTGGAGGAAGTTCTTAATGTCTTCATCCTTTAATAAAACATGACAAACTATTTAGTGTCTAACAGTTTAAACTGTGATTTTCCTTCTTTCATTTTTAAGCATAAGCTCTTAATGAAATGAAAATGGAAAATACCTGATATCGTTTCTCAAGATCTCCCCAGACTTTCTCTTTCAAAACACTGATAAACACAGTGTCCTGTTCAGCCACCGTGAAGTGCTCCTCCAGCTTAGTCAGTATGGGGAGAATTTGACCACATGTGGGTGACTTCTCACTGGATACACAGAGGGTTGAGGTGTACAACAGCTTCATGATTTTAACAAAATCCTCTGCTTTCTGGAAGTCGTCAACTGTGAGTCTTTCCAGTCTGGGGCAAAAAAGAAAATATGAAGATAAGAATAAAAACCACACAACTGTTTCACAACTGATCTTTTTGTCTATTACTTGTCTTTCTCCATTGACTTCCTGAGTCGTTGGTTAAGTGATGCTGCCTAGATGGCCAAGTACTGTTCTAAAAATCTCTCCACCATCAAAAGGGAGTTCCACCGTGTTCTGACATCCAGAATCATGTTATGTTGTGGCAGATCTGAAACACAAATGCACATTTTGAATTACAATCTACTGAAGAAGTTTAAAACAAACATAACTTTATGAGATATATAATGACTTCGCTACTAACTGAGAAGTTGCTGCTTCTCCTGCAGCATGATCTTAGCCATAGAGGAGCTCCTCAGCCACACTACAATAGATCGAAGTCTGGCACAACACTTTGTAATGGCACTGATGCTGTAAACCTTCTGTGCGGCCAGATTTAGGGTGTGGGCAAAGCAACCCACCTTTAAAAGCTTAAGATTCTTCAGTGCAACTTCCATATTGCTGGTATTGTCTACTGTGGCAGCTACAACTTTAGTGTTTATCTGGAATTCCTCCAGAATGCAATTTATCTTGTCTGCCACCACAAGGCCTGTTTGTGACTCATACACAGCTTTGGTGTTTAGCTCCTTTTGCTTAATGTGGCCTTCACTGGTGTAGTGCACAGTAACTGTTAAATAGTGGTCCTGTGCCACACTGGTCCACCCATCACATGTGATAGCAGCCTTACTCACTTGTGCTAACTCCTGAATAACATTGTGTTTCTCAACAGAGTACCGTGCAGGAATAAGTGTGTTGGATAGATCATCTATGGATGGGGGTTGGTAGCGAGTATTAAGGGCAGCAGTCATCTCCTTATTTAAAAGGATTAACTTTTTAATTTTTTTATTAATTAAATACTATATATTTTGACAAATTTAATAACACACCAATTAAAGAAAATATTTCTCCTTTAATATATTTAACAAACCTGAACCATGGGGATTCCACAGTGGAAAAGGAATGCAGTCTCTTGACTACAAATTTGGTCACAGCCCTGTGGAGTTCCTCCACCTTCTCCATTGTCAAAATAGCCTTCTTTGCCATGGTAAATGGGGTCACTGCTGTAGTACTACTAGTACTACTAGCTGGAGAGCCAAAATTATAAACATAACCCATGTTAAATTAATATTTTACAAATCATTTGATAATTTGTTAGCATGAATGCAAGATTTGGATTTTGCAATTAACATTACATTAGCCTACTACTAACCTGCAGAAAGGCTGCTGTCATCATCATAATCGGTGGACTCCTTTTTGCTAGGGTTGGTTTGACTGGGGCTGGGGTCGTCCACACTGATAGTGCCAGCTGATGTCCGCAAGCTGTCAAACACAGTGCATCCCTCTGCCTTTAAGGTTATTCCGTGTGCTCTCAAATGTTTTATTAGGTTTGACGTGTTTCCCCCTTTACATGTAACTGTTGTAAAACATTTGCTGCAAGTCGCGGTGTCAGAATCCTTTCTTGTGAAATATAGCCACACTTTAGAGAGTTTAGTTTTAGGCATTTTAATTTAAGCGCATTTAATGTAGCTAGCTAAGCTAATGTTAGACCACCTGCTGCCTTCAGACCAAGTGTAGTTGCTGTATTCAAGCGCTTCTTGGATGGTCTCATTTCCTGATGATTTGTGCTTTTAATTCAAAATGTGAATACAATATGGTCAGTAACATTACTACAAAAATGCCTTGGATTTGTATCATCAAAGTTTTCTCATTCAGGAAATATTTTTTCCGATCATTCTGACACCCCATGAATGCATATTTAAATTTAACTAGCGATCATTCGTGTTGATGAATCTGATGTAATCTGAATATTTCGACAGTTCAGGCATTTAAGTGCACTGAAATGAGGCACCGAAATTCGTGTTCTGATTCGGCCCGGTACATACCGGTCCTATAGGTACCGGTGCCGAATTGGCACCGGGTTTCGGTACCCAACCCTACTTCTAAGGTGGGGAAACTGTCTTTGTTGAAGTAGGGAGACTCTTTTGGAGGAAAGTAAGTTGCACACAGGAAGATGTTCTTCTCCGTTGAGGTATTGGCCCTGTTAATTTCTATCCAAACAGTCTCTCTGAGACCAGCTCGGAAAAGAGGGGCAGGGCTAGCAGAGCTCATTAACGTTTAAAAAGGTGTTTTTTACACTACCATTGACAAATTTTTACCAAAGTATGTTATAAACTGTTGATTGGCTAGCTGGATTTCTTCAGGAGTTTGAGGGGAAATCAGGATGTTCTTCATAAGCTGTAACAGCAAAGGTGTTACTGGTGTCACAGTTTTGCTGACTGAAGATTTGCTGAGCCCCAGGCCATGATCCACCACCTCCATAAAACTTCCAACAGCATAATAATGCAGTGTAGCTAACAACTGTGAGGCTGGATTTAAGGTGTAGTTTCTTCTTGTTGGCCTCTGAAGATGTGGTTTCATAACCTGTAGTAGTTCAAGGATCTTGGCCATTGGAAACCGTAATTTTCTTGAGATGGCATCATCAGATTGTGAGTCAAGGGGGGTAAAATGTGTCCTATATAGGCATTTTTATACACTGCCTGATTTCTGTTTTGCTTTCTGTGTCAGAGGACATTGCTCAGCACATGAGGAGGCCTCAGACAGAGGTGAATCGGGGAAGAGAGCAATAGACCAGGACCCTTTTTGAAGTGATTTTGAAGGCCCAGGCTGGAGAGGGCCTGATGTTAGAGGCCCAGGGTGGAGGGGGCCTGATTTTGAAGGGCCAGACTGGAGAGGACCTGATGTTGGAGGCCTGAACTTTGAAGGCAAAGGCCTAGTTGATGCACATGCATCTATACCTCCAAGGATCCTTCAAATGCTCCAGGCCCCAGGATTGCCAAAACTCTCTCTTCCTCTGTAGTGAGAGGAGGAACTGAATTGATACCCCCACCAGTCTCGTTTGCTTCCCTCTTACATGCCGCAGCCCTCCGTTTTGTCACACTTGTGAAGTCCCTCCACTTATTCCTGACTTCTTCCAGGCTTTGTTCATACCCATAGCCAGCAGCATTTATTTTTGAGTGATTTCTGCCCAGATTTTCTTTTTGTCAGCATTTGTTATGCTGTTTTTAAAATAGATGGATTTTTATTATTTTCCACCTCCTCCAAAAGAACTGCAATTTCATGCTTTGAAAATTGGGGTTTTGGTGTCATTTTCATTAACACGTGGCTGAATGGCAAGGGGACTTAAATAGGAAAAATTATTGAGCAAAATAAGCAACAGGTGTCCACAACAGTAAATCACAGTTTTTTAAAAACCCATCTTTTTTTCAATTGTGCTTATTTATCAATATTAAATAAGAAATTGCATTTATATGAAATTGTGAAATTATAGAAATTGGGATCAGAAAAGAGCAAATTTTTAACTCTGCATGTGTATATGTATATAATTTATTGCAGAACAAAGGAATGTTACTCCACTCTAGGGATGGCTCGATACCATAATTTTGGCATCGGTATGATACCAGAAAGTAATACCTCGATATTGATACTAAATCGATACCATAGGTTAGTGCTGGGCGGTATACTGGTTTACACCGAAAACCGGTGTATATTTTCGTTACGATATTAATTTTTAATATACCGCAATACCGATGTATTTAATTACTCAACGTTCGGAACGCTATGCTGCGCCGCAGCCGCGGGACACTGTTTCAGACGGACCCTTTACAATGTTGCACTTCTAAGCAGCGACTGCGAGGCGTGGTGAGGGTAAACACAGTAGTGCTCTGGTGTATGGCGAGTGGAATGTGACAGGATTACCTGCCGAAGTCGACAGTCATGTACTTTTGCGTGTCAGAAGGGTACGTCGCCTCAACAGACGCGTGATAAGTACCCTGCCTCAACAGACGCTTGATAAGTACGCCGCCTCAACAGACGCCACCTCCACAGACTGTGACACCAAATACCTCAAATAGAGTTAAATTAAATAATTTTTTGGTTTTACATTATTTTACTACAAATGATACACCATCAGCAGAGCTGAAAATTAGTTGTATTTTCACAATAACATCAACATAAATTCACACACATTAATTATTAAACATTATTCTGATATGTGCCATTCTGAGGTTTTACTTTTGATATATTGGTTATGTTAATAATTTTACTTAACACTCTGGTATGGTTCTCACTGTTGTCCTGTTTGCCGAGTCATGTCGACCATAAAATGTGCATATCAACCATTGAGCTAAATAATTTTGGTCAAGAGAAGGTAATGAAAAGGTATTTTAATAAAATTGTTAAAGAAGTGTATTAAAAATTCAGGTGCATTTTGAAACACTTTAAATTGGGCTGTCACTAACGATTATTTTGTTAAATGAGCAATCTACTGACCCTAGACTTAAAATATCTGTAACGACGAGGCAATAATTGGTTTAAATAAAACATTAAAGCGAGTAATCATATGGTTTCACTGAACACTGTTAAAATACATAAAGGAATGTTCATCTAAACAATAAACGTATGTACAATATGTATTATAAAAATGCCTACATAGGGCGCCAGCAGCCCAAGTGATTGAGCAAGTTTGCATATTTAGATCTATATTGATGTAATCTTGTGTTGGCGTTATATATATATATATATATATATATATATATATATATATATATATATATATATATATATATATAATCTTGTGTTGGCGTATATATATATATATAAATGTTTTCAACATTGCACTTTATTAATGAACAGGTGACCTGAATCAGGTGTGTTTAATTAAGGAGACATGCATATTGTGTAGTGATGGGGGTCCTCCAGGAATGTCCTTAAGAACCATTGTGCTGTCTGCATACATTTACAAAATAACAAGAATGTGTTTGCTAATAAATTATATATTGTAGTTTACTTCATATCTCTGTTCTCACACATAATAGGCTACTATTTGTCTATTCTTTTCTTTTTTAAGTTCTGTGCTTCAGAGATAAATTGTGTTACTATGTATATTGATGTGCTTAATAAATTTAATTAAGACAACTGTTTGGCAAATGCAGTTGTGTTTGACTAGGGTTGGAGCTAATTCTGCATGCCAGGTGCACTCCATTCATTGCTTATCCCTAGGCCTGGTTCTTAGTCCTGGTCATGTGGACCCTCTGCTATGCACATTTTGCATGTCTCTCTTATTTAACACTCCTGATTCAGTTCATTAGCTTGGTAAAAGAGAGCTCCGTGAACTGAACTTAGTGTGTGTAATAAGGGAGATATAAAAATTAAAGACAAATGGGGTCTTCCAGACTTTTACCAGTGATAGATGCAAAAGCTAACATTTCTCATTGGATGGGGGTTTATCAGAACAAGAGGCATGGGTAACTGGAATGTGTGAGGGTACACAGACATGGAGGCATTATATTGGCATTGTACAGAGATGCATACTGCCATCAAGATTACATCTTTCATGAGAAGTCCATGGTTATTAGACCCAGACAATGCCAGCTCTCATTCTGCATGTGCTACAGCAGCACGGTAGACAGAGTGAATGTTCAGTTCAGATCTGTCTCCTTTATTGAACATGTATGACCCATCATGAAAAGGACATTCAGGCAATGATGACCACAGACTGATGAGCAGCTGAAGAAGAAACAATTATTATCCTCGATTTACAAACAATTTGAACATTGAAATTAAAAGGAAATTTGATGTGACACAGTGTGAAACGTGTTTCTGTCCCAGTTATCTTATATTTACAGATTACTGTTTATTTAGTCAGTGAAAACATTGAATTTTTTTTTGCACTTTTGTCAATCAAATAAACATTAAATATGGGTTTGTATTTAATCCTATTGAGAGGTTTTATGTCTTGAGGTCTATAAAAGTGAAAAAAATTTAATGATAAATATACATTTCAAAGAGTTCTATGTACTGTAATTATAAACTATACTGTCAGTTTACCATAGTTATCCAAATTAAGTAAATCATTCGCGTTTTCTTTTTCACTTCATAAGAATAAAAACTTCTTATATTTGGGTTAAAATCAATCCCATGGCGTCATCTAGTGGACAACATTAATATTATGATACTATATAATTTTTATAATACTGTGATATATATCACAGCTTTAGCATCCCAAATATGATAAATTAATAAACCTAAGCATGTTTGCTTAGAACGACTTTGTTCTCGATGCCATTTAATGTTAAAGATTGAATGTCTAATGAATATCTAATATAAATACAACTTTATTTCTGTTAAAATTAAACTCTTTTATGTCGAGATCACAAGGAAACAAGTGATTCAATGTGATTCAAGCAGAAATCATGCATATCCTCTGTGTTTTCGTACTTTTTGTAGCATCCAAGCAAACTAAACATTGATGTGCTGTAAGTTACTTCACTTCAACACCAACTTAACAGCTAAACAGAATTTATCAAACATAAAAGACTCTATTATGCAGTAATTATTATGCACTATTACCACTTTTTGGGAAATATCTAAATAACAGTAATAACCTGTTACAAATACATCCAAATTTTATATACATGCAAATTTTATATTTCGTGTAAGACGACGTACATTGACACGACGTATATATCAGGCGTCATGTGAGGCGACGTGCATTGAGACGACGTATATATCAGGCGTCATATGAGGCGACGTATATTGAGACGACGTATATATCAGGCGTCATCTAAGGTTACGTATCTAGTTCAGACGTACTTAGTACACGTACTATTTTTGATACATTTCTTACGTACGCCGTCGTCACGTCGCCGCCTATGATTGGTTCCAACAGTGACGTCGCCGTGACGTCGCCGCGGGTCTGTCGTCTGCCCTCCCATTCAGTGTTGCCAACTTAGCGACTTTGTCGCTAGATTTAGCAACTTTTCAGACCCCCTTAGCGACTTTTTCGAAAAAAGCGACTAGCGACAAATCTAGCGACTTGCCTGGACAAACCTTATTTAGTCTCTGAGACTCTCTGGTACTGCCGCACGAGCGTGAGGTCTCTCTTTCCCAGCGCGCGCATCTCTCTCTCTGCATCTGCTTTGTTCAGTGAGCGCAGAGAGGAGCAGTACTTTTAGTTAAAAATATATTCTGTTTCTTCTAATTCTATTTTACATGCGAGTATAGCCGAAATCACAGCACAACCATTGTCTTAATCGTACGTGTATTTGATTTCATTAGACAATGTCGTGAATAGGTTTTTTGTGCTGATTAATATCTTTGAGAGCTGGTTATGTAGTCTTAATGGACCGCGTTTCAGTCATTATAATATTCATTCCGTTGTTTGTCAACAGAAACACTAAAATATAATAATAAAAACAGTTTTATTGCGAATTTGGCTGCATTAAAATGCAGTATGTAAGCACAGGGAGGCAGGAAAATACGACGCACTTACGTCATGAATATGCTAATTAACGTATGACGTCATCTAGGGACATTTAGCGACTTTTCAGGCAGGGTTTTTAGCTACTTTCTAGTGATGGGAAGTTCGGTTCTTTTCCACGAACCGGTTCTTTCGGACGGTTCGATTCAGTAAACCGGTTGAAAAAAACGGTTCACCGGTTCTTTTACGCTCGACGTAATGACGTCATTGGCGATGACGTAATGGCGTCAAGTCTATCAAACATTCAAATATATAAAGTCAGTAATCATAACTTTAGTCAGTTAAAAACCTCATAATCATGAAAAGTTTACAATTAAGTTATGCAACAACGCACCCAAATACAGTAACAGAAGTAATGTGCATACGAGGATTTAAGTCTTGAAGATATAAAGTAAATAAATTAGGTGTCATCAGCGCAGAAACCATGATCCACTTACTATACATAATCCATTGCGATTTATTTGTTATTAAATAAACTTACGTTTCGCCAGATTGCCCTTCATTCAAGCCCTCGGTTTACCCGCGCTCATAACATTAGCACAGAACAGTTCACTGAACTGAGTTCAGAATCAATCACCAAAAGAACCAGTTCGGTTCAGACGCGCTGTGTGTCAGTCTGCTTTACGCTGAATCACACATGCTCAGTATCATCAGCTCATCGGTTTTCAAATCGGACGTGTCCGAAGGAAACGGTTCTCGGTTCAGTGTACTGGTGATGCGAAAACCGATGCAACCGGTTCTTGACTCGTGAACGAGAATCGCTCTAACCGGCGCGCTGCAGTTCAGTATCATCAGCTGCTCTACTCGTGTTCATGTTTTATTTACTACAAACTCAGTTTGTGAATGTGTCATCGTTAACTATAAATACAGTACAGATATTTCATAAATCATCCCTTATTCCTATTAAACTTCTTTAAGAGTCTTTAGAGTCTTAATTATTGTCCAACTTCCCTGAAAACCCCTTTGGCCTATAATCTAACAATCTACAATTTAACAAAATATACAGATTAGATACATTCATCTTTAAAAAAAAAAAAGCAAAATAAAATATAGTTATTTCATCACTTTCTGATGTTTAACAAAATGCTTGAAAAATGACACGCATGCGCAGTATCATCAGTTCATCGGTTCTCAAATCGGACGAGTCCGACAGAAACGGTTCTCGGTTCAGTGTACTGGTGATCCGAAAACCGATGCAACCGGTTCTTGACTCGAGAACGAGAATCAGCTAATCGGTTCTCAAATCGGACGCGTCCGAAAGAAACGGTTTTCGGTTCAGTGTACTGGTGATCCGAAAACCGATGCAACCGGTTCTTGACTCAAGAACGAGAACCGCTCCAGCAGTGGGCGTGTACGTTCGTCATCTGACTCGGCTCGGTGTTCATCTTCAGTTCTCTCTTCACAGCAGTTCAGTCAGTGTACTGTTTGAGTAAATGAATTACTCCGGGATATTGGTTTATTTTGACTCAGAGGGAGTGTCAGCCACGTTAAAAAAGTTAACAGCTTAAGTAATTTGTGAATTAATGCTTATTGGAGACGCGAACCGTTTCAAACGATTCAGTTCGATTTGGTGAACTGGTTCAACCGGTTCACTAAGAAGAACCGGTTAAATCCAACGATTCGTTCGCGAATCGGACATCACTACTACTTTCCATTGAAAGAAGTTGGCAACACTGCTCCCATTCAATCCCATTCAAAAATGGACACGGACTGACGGCGACGGAAGGGTCGACTGCTCCTTCTCCTTCTCCTGCTAAGCCTTAGATCTGTCAGAATCCACACTTCATACTGGTGTTACGTTATAACGCCTGTTTCACACATACTCCGTCTGCAGTGCTTATGCGTTGCGTATTTTTTTTACGCACCCATGTTAACGGATTCCAGCGTTCATACTGCATGAGGTTGCGGTCCATCAGTGCGTTCCAGGAGCGGTGCGTCTGCAGCAATCGTTTATGTACCGAGTCTATTTCTGATGTGCAGCACGCGCTGAATTGTGAAAGCGCATTGTTCGCGGCTAAAATGAACATGGATTTACATGGAAATGCAGTCATTTCACAATAAATGTATAATAATTAAAGCTGTTTCACACGCAACACATGGGTTTTTGGCTAGGTTTAAAACAAGAAAAAGTGCACTTTTAGATAAACAAGGAAAACAATATATATTCACTTTTATGGAGGCAGAAAAACAAAGTTCATTAAGAACCGTGGGATTGCTTGTGATAAAGATTTAAATGCAAAAGGCACGAGACTGTTTCTGTCTATGGTGTTTTAATTTGAAATATTTTAACAAGAAAAGTAGGCTAATTATTGTGTTTAAATGTTTTGCCGCTTGCTTGAGCAGCTTATTATACAAACCTAGAAGTAAAATGCATGTATAATGCGTTGTTTATATTTATCGAGTTTAAACTAATGTCTATAACTATGAAAGATTGTTACTGTTCTGTGATAAAAGACTCACAATGCTGAAAAATATATATATATATATATATATATATATATATATATATATATGTGTGTGTGTGTGTGTGTGTGTGTGTGTGTGTGTGTGTGTGTGTGTTTTATTCATTTTTATTTTATTTAAGTTTATTTGTATTGAGGTTTTTTTGTATAGCGCTTTTTACAAGCAACTTTACAGAAAATTAAGTTTCTACAATATTTAGTAGTAGCTTATCAGTGATGACTGTCAGTTCATGTGCATATAGCAGAAATGTTCAGAAAAATCAATAAAAAGACGTAAACAAACAGACGATTAACACTATTAACAGCAATTATGCAATCAAACTTAGAGCAAAATGTGGTAGTTCTGTATGTTGTCTCTGGGTTAGCATCATCTGAGGTCCTCTGAGGGGTTGGCATCATCTCTTCTCAGGTGTTCTGGATCCAGACTGGAGCTTGTGGAAATCCTAGTTACCACGGGATGTAAATCCCGTGGCAAAGCAGAGAAACAAATAGAGACATAATTAGCGTAGCTGCTGTTCCAGCCAAGTACAATTAATTTGTTTAACCCAAGCTAAAGAATAATAATGCACATTTGATCAGATATAACTGCAGTCCAAAATTATGAGATGCATTATTTGAATGCTTGGCCAAAGAGGTGTGTTTTTAATCTAGATTTAAACAGAGAGAGTGTGTCTGAGCCCCCGAACATTATCAGGAAGGCTATTCCAGAGTTTGGGAGCCAAATGCGAAAAAGCTCAACCTCCTTTAGTGGACTTTGCTATCCTAGGTACTATCAAAAGTCCAGCGTTTTGTGACCTTAGGGAGCGTGATGGGTTGTAGCGTGGTAGAAGACTAGTTAGGTACGCAGGAGCTAAGCCATTAAGGGCCTTATAAGTAAGTAATAATATTTTGTAACTGATACGGAACTTAATAGGTAGCCAGTGCAGAGACTGTAGTATTGGGGTAATATGATCATATTTTCTTGACCTGGTAAGGACTCTAGCCGCTGCATTTTGGACTACCTGTAGCTTGTTTATTGAGGATGCAGGACAACCACCTAGCAGTGCATTACAATAGTCCAGTCTAGAGGTCATGAATGCATGAACTAGCTTTTCTGCATCAGGAACAGGTAACATGTTTCGTAGCTTGGCAATGTTTCTAAGATGGAAGAATGCTGTTTTTGTAACATGGGAAATATGATTTTCAAAAGACAAGTTACTGTCTAATATAACACCCAGATTTTTTACAGTAGAGGAAGTAACAGTACATCCGTCTAGTTGCAAATTGTAATCTAGGAGATTCTGTGTAATGTTTTCTGGTCCAATAAGTAATATCTCTGTCTTATCTGAATTTAATAGGAGAAAATTATTGGTCATCCAATCTTTTACATTTTTAACACACTCTGTTAGCTTAGATAATTTTGAAGTTTCACCTGGTCTTGTTGAGATATATAGTTGAGTATCATCAGCATAACAGTGGAAACTAATCCCGTATTTTCTAATGATATTACCAAGGGGCAACATGTATATTGAAAATAGCAGAGGACCTAGGACAGATCCTTGTGGCACTCCATATTTTACTGGTGATAAATGAGATGACTCCCCATTTAGGTAAACAAAGTGGTAGCGATCGGACAGGTAGGATCTAAAACCATCTTAAAGCCTGCCCTTGGATACCTGTATAGTTTTGTAATCTATCTATGAGTATGTTGTGATCTATGGTGTCAAACGCAGCACTAAGATCAAGTAAAACTAGCAATGAGATGCAGCCTTGGTCTGATGCAAGAAGCAAGTCATTTGTAATTTTAACAAGTGCAGTTTCTGTGCTATGATGGGGCCTGAAACCCGACTGAAATTCTTCATAGAGATCATTTTTTTGCAGGTAGGAGCACAATTGAGCAGACACAACTTTTTCAAAAATTTTTGACATAAATGGAAGATTTGAAATGGGCCTGTAATTTGCCAGTTCACTACGATCTAGTTATGGTTTCTTAATAAGAGGCCTAATAACCACTAGCTTGAATGGTTTTGGGACGTGACCTAAAGATAACGACGAGTTAATAATATTGAGAAGCGGTTTTTTTTCTGCTACAGGTAACAACTCTTTCAGTAATTTAGTGGGTACAGGATCTAATAAACATGTTGTTGGTTTAGATACAGTGATAAGTTTATTTAGCTTTTCCTGTCCTATAGTTGTAAAGCATTGCAGTTTATCTTTGGGTGCGATGGATAAACCTAAAGTATTAGACGCTGTAGAATCTACATTTGTTATTGTATTTCTGATGTTATCTATTTTATCAGTGAAGAAATTCATAAAGTCATTACTATTTAACTGTGAGGGAATATTTAGATCGGGTGGCGTCTGGTTATTTGTTAATCTAGCCACTGTGCTAAATAAAAAACCTTGGATTGTTTTGGTTGTTTTTTATGAGTTTGTGGATATGCTCGGCCCTGGCAGTTTTTAGAGCCTGTCTATAGCTGGACATACTGTTTTTCCACGCAATTCTAAAAACTTCCAAGTTAGTTTTTCTCCATTTGCGCTCAAGACTACGAGTTTCTTTCTTGAGAGCGTGGGTATTACTGTTGTACCATGGCACAGTACGTTTTTTTTCTCTAACCTTTTTCAATTTGATGGGGGCAACAGCTTCTAATGTATTAGAGAAGATAGTGCCCATATTGCCAGTCATTTTGTCTAGTTCATGTGTATTTATGGGTACACAGAGCAGTTGAGATAAATCAGGCAGGTTATTTGCGAATCTGTCTTTGGTGGCTGGAACAATAGTTCTGCCCGGACGATAACGCGAAGCTATATAGTTATTATTATTAATACGCAGAATGCACGATACAAGGAAATGGTCAGTAACATCATCACTTTGAGGTACGATATCTATGTCAGTAATATCGATTCCATGCGATATAATTAAGTCTAGCGTATGATTAAAACGATGAGTGGGCCTGGTGACATTTTGCTTTACTCCAAAACAGTTTAATAAGTTAGTAAACGCAAGTCCTAATGCATCATTTGTATTATCAATATGAATGTTAAAATCTCCGAAAATTAGCGCTTTATCAGCGGTAACCAACAGGTCTGAGAGGAAATCTCCAAATTCTTTTAGGAATTCTGTATATGGCCCTGGTGGTCTATACACAGTAGCCAGAGAAAGAGATACGATAGATTTCTTTTGCATATCTGACAGTGTAACATTAAGCATAAGTATTTCAAATGATTTAAACCTTTCCTACGAAGCAACCAGTCAAATCAGTCGATTGAAGCACAGCGACGGGAAAAAAACCAAAGTTCGCAGAGCATCAGTACCAGTGTCCCTGAGGAGGATAATACAAGCACAGAAATGCCGGTGGAGGAACCCACTCAACCACAGAGACCTCCCAAGGAGGAAAAGATCAAAGGGCACAGACCGAGTGTGAAGTGGCCCAAAGCTGTTGAAAAGAGAGAGTGGGAAATAACCAATAACGACCTGACAAAAATCCTGGAGCAACAAGTGGGCACAGCAGAGAAAAAGCTGGAAAGGATGGTTGACATCATCTACCACTATGGAGAAGAGCGCTTTGGAGTAAACGCTAGGAGAAGCAACAAAGCAATATCAGCACCAGCCAAATCTAGGAGGCAGCAAGAGATCGAAATTCTGGTCAGAGAGAGAAGGCAGCTGAGAAAGCAGTGGAAGAAGGCCTCTGATGCAGAGAGAGAGGGTCTCATGCTACTCCAGGGGGACATCAAGTGTCGGTTGGCAACCTTGCGAAGAGCAGAGAACCTGAGGAAACTTCGCAAAAAAGAAGGAACACACACAAGAACACGGTTCTACAAAAACCCCTTCAAGTTCGTTAAAGATCTCTTCGCTAAGGAAAAAAGCGGAATCCTGAAAATTCCCAAGGAGGAACTGGAAGAACATCTGGAAAAGGGCAACCATGACCCAAAAAGGCACGAACAAATAGTTATCCCACATGACATCCCACCTATTCAACCTCCCGAATTCAATCTGGAGACTGGCCCTCCAAAATGGAAGGAGGTAGAGAGTACAGTACGGCGCGCAAGATCAGCATCAGCCCCTGGGCCGAATGGGAGTACCGTATAAGCTCTACAAGAACGCACCAGATGTGCTACGCTATCTTTGGAGGCTCATGAGGATAGTGTGGCAGAAGGGAATAATACCTAAGGGGTGGCGAAGGGCTGGAGGGGTGCTAATTCCCAAGGAGAAGGATGCGACAGACATTGGTCAATTTCGGCCAATCTGCCTTCTCAACGTTGAGGGAAAAATATTTTTCAGCGTGATAGCACGGAGGTTGTCCACCTACCTGGAGAAGAAAAAAGTACATTGATACATCCGTACAGAAGGCCGGCATTCCTGGGTTCTCTGGTTGCTTGGAGCATACCAGCATGATCTGGCATCAGATCCAAGCGGCGAAGAAAGACAAAAGAGACATCCATGTCATTTTCCTTGACCTGGATAATGCCTTTGGATCAGTTCCCCATAACCTCCTCTGGGAATCCTTCAACTTCTTCCACGTTCCAGCATCTGTCATTAATTTAGTAAAAGCCTACTTCGAAGACCTGCAACTGTGCTTTACAACAGCCGACTTTACAACATCATGGCAGCGCGTAGAAGTAGGCATCATGGCAGGCTGTACAATCTCACCCCTGGCCTTCACAATGGCCATGGAGGTCATCATCAGGGCTTCAAGATGGGTGGTGGGGGGGTGAGCGAACTAAGAACGGGATCCGCCTTCCACCTATCCGAGCATACATGGATGACATGACCACTCTGACCACTACTGCAGCATGTACCAGGCGGCTACTTGGTAAACTGCAGGAGAACATCAAGTGGGCCCGGATGAAAATCAAAACCGAACAAGTCACGAAGCATCTCAATAGTTAAGGGACAGCTTAAAAATGTGAAGTTCTGTATTGGTGATGACCCAATACCAACAGTTTTCTGAGCAACCTGTCAAAAGCTTGGGTAGATGGTACAACGCAAGCCTCGGAGACAAAGACCAAGTGCAGCAAGTAAGGCAGGACATTACCAATAGTCTGGAAGACATCAAACAGTACCCTACTGCCAGGGAAGCTCAAGCTCTGGTGCCTGCAATTTGGACTTCTCCCTCGGGTAATGTGGCCACTCACTGTTTATGAGCTCCCAATAACAACGGTGGAGAAGATGGAGCGAACCATGACTTCATACATCAAGAAATGGCTCGGCGTCCCACGCTGTCTGACTAACATCAGCCTCTATGGCAAAGGGGTCCTTGAACTGCCTATCACAAGCCTCACCGAAGAGTACAAGTGTTCTAAAGTGAGACTCCAGATGACTTTGAAGGACTCCAGAGACCAGACCATCAGCAATGCCGTTCCACTCCTGGTAACCGGACGGAAATGGACACCATCTGACGCGGGTGCAGCAAGCTACCTCAGCCCTGAAGCACAGTGGACATTGTAGGGCATGTCCAGTTGGGAAGAGGAGGCTTTGGCCTTACGGCAAGTAAGCCAACTTGGCGTAAGGCCTCAACATCAGAAAGGAGGAAAATGGTGGTCGAGGAGGTTCGTCGTCAGGAGGAGACGGAAAGAAGCGCAAAGGCTGTCTCTCTTGTTAGACAGGGACAATGGATGAGGTGGGAAGGTCTGGAGAGGAGAAAGCTTAGCTGGAGGGAGCTCTGGGAAATGGAGGCAAGCAACATCAGCTTCATCATCAGAGCTACCTATGATGTGCTCCCATCTCCAAAAAACCTCAACCAGTGGTATGGCGAGGACCCTACTTGTGCCCTCTGCCCAACTCCAGCGACTCTTAAGCACATCTTGGCCGGGTTGTAAGACCTGCCTCACACAAGGTCGTTACACCTGGAGACACAACCAGGTCCTCAAGAGTCTGGCAGCAGCTCTTGAGAGCCAGAGGAATACCACTAACTCCCTGCCCCTGAGAGCGATCGATTCCATCACGGCCCCAACCTTCATCCGAGAGGGGCAGAAAAAGCCCAAACATCCCCCTACCAAAACAGAAGCTGGACAGCTAGCCATGGCCCGGGACTGGAAGATGCTAGTTGATATTGGCCAGCAACTAATCTTTCCACCTGAGATTGCAGTCACCACCCTCAGACCAGACTTGGTTCTCTGGTCCCCTTCATTGAAGACTGTTTATATCATAGAGCTTACAGTCCCATGGGAGAATTCAACGAATGAGGCCTATGAGCGCAAGAAACTGCGCTATATAGAACTGGCAGCAGACGCTCAACAACGAGGGTGGAAAGCGAAAGTCTATCCGGTTTTGAAGTGGGATGCAGAGGTTTTGTGGCTTCTTCTACCATCAGATTGCTGAAAGACCTTGGCATCCATGGACAGGCTCTGCGACAGACAATTAAATCAGTCTCTGAAGCGGCCGAAAGAAGCAGCCAGTGGATATGGATTAAAAGGAAGGACCCTTGTTGGGCTCAAAGAGGATCAACATGACCCACTCACTAATCCCCCCCACTCTATAACCCACTTTAGAACCCAGGTCACAACCCTCCATGAAGAGGGGTGAGCAAGGTATGCGGTCAGCTCTAGGCTTGACTCAGGGAAGAGGACGCCCGCCTCCTGCCTTGCATAGGTCCCGTGGGCTGCGCCAGTTAAACAACTAGGCAATTTTCATGATTGGGCATGGGACACAAGCTCAGGTTTGATCACCCTGTTGCTGGCCACCTTTGATGAGGGTGTTTAGTATTGAAAGGCCGAAACACCCCATGATTCAAAGGCATACTACTGATGATGTGTCCCAAATTTACATCTTTCCCATATCTGAGGTACAGCTCCCACGCCACTCTTAACATCAAGGCAAACCTCATGTGCATACCATCCATTGGCACAATGGACAGTTTAACATCACGTCCCGTGTTTTTTTTTTTATTCTGTATCCTGTTTTCTGGGTAACACTAAGAATATCACTATATATTGTTGCAACACCTCCCCCACGACCAGTCTGACGGGGCTCATGTTTATAACAGTAGTTTGATGGAGTAGACTCATTTAGACCAATATAATCATTTGGTTTTAGCCAGGTTTCAGTCAAGCAGAGTACATCAAAACTATTATCTGTGATCATTTCATTTACAATAACTGCTTTGGGTGTGAGTGATCTAATGTTTATGAGCCCAAACTTTAAAAATTGTTTTTGTTCATTTATTTTACGTTTTTCTGGTTTAATCACGATAAGATTTTTTCTAGATCCTACATTAAATTTATATTTTGACCTCACTATTCGGGGAACAGACACAGTCTTAATAGATTGGACAGCGCAAGTACTTCTATTTAAGTGGGTAGAACAAAAGCCATCATAGCAGTTATTTGAGAATTGGCTTACTAGTCAAATGGAGTGTAGAGTCCTGGAGATGTTGTCCGAGAGGAGATCTGCTCCGACTGTGCTGGGGTGCAGGCCATCAGCGCGAAAAAGCCTAGATCGCTCCCAGAAAAGATTCCAATTATTAACAAAGAGCAGTTTCTGTTCTTTACACCATGACAATAACCATTCATTTAAAGCAAAAAAGTCTACTGAACCTTTCGTGTCCTCGTCGATACGTGGGGAGTGGTCCTGTCACGATGATCGTCGCCGCGGGCGTCGTGCTGCGAACCGTCTCGATCAGGCTCCTGAAGTCCCTCTTCAGCGTCTCCGTCTGCCGCTGCGTGGTGTCGTTAACCCCGGCGTGAAGCACGACCGCTCTGGGGCTTTTGTCGGCCTTCAGGATCGCGGGTATCTGCGCAGAAACATCGAGAACACGAGCACCAGGGAGACAGTGAGTGTGCACTTTACCTTCGGCTAACGTAGCACGGACGTGTCGGACGATGGAGTCTCCGACGATCACAGCGTCGCGTTCCGTCTCGCGGAGGGGAGAGAAGCGGTTCCGTGTGGAGATCTCGAAGACCGGAGGGGGAGAAGTCGTCGCCCGGGGCCTGGCTCGCGTCCTCCACTGCGGATGCACCCAGGGTCCGTGGTGTCCCGGCGCCGGCGTGAAGGACATCTGGGCAGATCGCGTCCTGGGTGCACCGGGCCTGTGCAGAGAAACACACGGGGGTGGAGGTGGTGGGACTGTTAGCAGCGCGCTGTATACTTACCCTGGACTTGTGAGCGTCAGCCCGGGAGGTTTCCAGCGCGGCTCTCCGCTCTCTCAGCTGGGACTGCCTCTGCTCCAGGACCCGAATCTGCTTCTCCACGGGCCTCCAGCTCGAGCTGCACCGAATGCAGCTCGAACGTGTCGTCACCTGCACTCAAAGGTAGACAAACATCCGCCATTAAAGCAAGTATCAGTGAGTAAAGCAATTGTAATGTGTGTTGTGTGAATAGAGTATTAGCGATGCACGCGGGTTTAGCGACAACCACGCTGGTGATGCTAATGGGCTATAAGCTACTAGCGGACTCGGGAAATCAAAATAAAACTAGTGATAACAAGGCGCTCTGATTGTTTTTGTTGTAGAATACTGATAGAGGATATATTCACACGTTATAGAAACGAAAATGATGGTGTATAAAATAGATTTCAACAATAAAAAAATAGAAGATAGAGAATAACGTGACGGAGCTCAAACTAGAGGCATACGACAGCCCAAACATGATATGAAATCAAAACAATGAACAAATGTTGTGTTTGTGGACTAAACAGCCGCGGATCAGTAGCGGACTGCAAACGCGTCCCACTGCAGACGGAGTATGTGTGAAAACAGGCTTTATAGGGAAGATGGATGCTGCAGAACTAGTAGAACATGACACAGAAGAACTTGTGCCAAAAAGAGGAGCCTGGTCTGTTGTTTGGAGGGTTTTTGGTTTCCAAAAAATCCAATGTCGACCAAACAACCATTTTATGCAAGTGCTGTCGGGCTAAAAAGCACGTCTTGGAATATCAACCAACAGAAAATGCATCGTACACCTGATTATGCATGAGAAACAAAAAACCGTCATAAACCGGGAAACCGGCATAATTTAGGAAAAAAACCGTGATATAAATTTTTGGTCAAACCGCCCAGCACTACCATAGGTGGCAAATAACCAGCCTCCAAAATAAGTGAACTGAAAAAAGAAAAAAAAAGTGAATGATCATCATTTCTAGTAATTATTAATCTTGGTTAATGTTAGGTATGTGTTTAATGCATAAAGTAATGTTAACATACTAAACATGTATTAGTAGCCTACATTTGTCATTTATAAAAAAAATAATTGACCTACATTATTAAGTGCTGTAATGCTGTTGATGAATTATAACTAGGGATGCACGATAAATATCACAAAAGCGCAGCTCGTGAGTGAACAACGGCTCTGTGTAGTAAATGCTGCTCCATGTGAAAGCACCAACGTGTAGAGATTTACCGCTGATTACAGAACCAGCTTTACTGACGAGATGCGCATTAATGTCATGCATCCCTAATATAACAAATGTTTTTTTTTTTTTTTTTTTTTGTTTTTTTTATCTAAAGTAGTATTATTAATAATGTTGTTTTTTTTTCTCTCTCTCTGATTTTTTTTTGATTTTAGACTCAGATTGATATAGAAAAAGCTCTATATAAATCTCTCTCTCTCTTGGCTGCTTCATATTAGCGATTGACAACGTGGCAGGAACATTCCCGTATATTACTGATACTAAAATTAATATAGCAAAACTGTACATTTGAATCAACTCGTTTCATTCAAATTAAATTGATATTTGACTGTTTGAAATGCAAGTGCAAATATGTGACCAAAATCTCACTGGTTCTAGCATCACATGTTTGAGGTTTCGTGTTTACTGCGTCACATCTTATGTTGGTGCATTGATCTGTTGTAAATAAAAGTTAAATCTTAGTCTCACCTTTATCATCTGTTTTGTATGCAAAGTAATGCCATATTTCACTTCTACTGTTCTCTGTATTTATTAGTTTCCCTCTTTTTGATCCATGGCGCTGTTCTTCAGGTTTACCGGTTTCGCATCAATTTGGGAAGCACTGAACAATGAACACTGAACACAATGCACAATGAACTTCGGAACAGCAGCGTGTGAAATACCGAATTGAGCAACGATATCGTACTGTTTGAAATATAATAGATACCGGTATTTTTTCAGTATCGGTATACCGCACATCCCTAGAGACCCGTTAGCCTTTTCCACTCTAGAGTTTCATATCAGAACTTGGTATTTATTATTAAAGCAAATCAAATAAATGGAAAGTGAAAAGAGCATTGAGATGTATGTGCTGTCATAATGTTTCTGAGGTCATTTATACAACCCAGGCTCTCATCAATGAATGAAAATAAAAAAGTAAACAGCAGAAGTCATTATTTTAAGGAAATGCAAAGTGAAAGCTATAATGGTGCAAATGTATTATTTAATACAACTTTAGTTGAACTTCAGCACTGCTTTTGCACAACTAAAATGCATTTTGTACAAAATTAGTTGTTCCAATTTAGCAGACTTTAAGTACACCAATTTATAATGTGCCACAAATGCATATTTTAGTTATACTAAATTACATATGAATAAATTGTACTTAAGTATACTATTTATTCCACTAAGGTCAATATGTTTTTTTATTTTTTTTTATTTTGTGAGACCACATCTGGATTTGATGATTTAATGCAAACTGCATGGGACAGGAATGTGTTAGCCAAGATAAATTTAGGCTTTACATCCAAATCCCTTTCAGTTTCTATTTACAGTAAATGCAGCCTCATCTTGTACACGTGTTATGAACAGTACTCTGATCTTGTTAATTTGTTAAGAGAGCAGTTTTGTGTTTTCTGATTCTGCT